>NW_017674358.1:0-59331 GCF_001879085.1 Nicotiana attenuata
GGTATATGTTACTTGTTTCACCGAGGGTGTAATGATTCGCTTTGGTTCCAGACATCAAATTGTGCGTGGTTGTCAATTTCGAGCATAGTGACTTGAGGTGTCTCATGGGGAGCAGTGTTTGGATAGGATCGTGCATTGCATCGAGGCTATGTGGAGATATGACCTTGCGGGTTAGATTCGTGTGTTCTACTCTATGATGTGATACGGGTTCTCAACCTTGTGTTATGGTGGTACTGGTGAGCTTGAGGTACAACTCTTTCATTTGAATCATTTTTCATGACTTGAGTATGTTCGGACCGTTGCTTAGTGGTGTGCGTATTATGCTAGTTGTGGCTTAGGCCTCTATTGATGTGTCATGTCACCAGAGTGGTGTGTTGGATTAGAGGAGATCGTTGGGATCATTAATGAATACGATCGAATTCGATTTCAGCATGTTGGAAGGTTAATATCAAGGTTCGGCTCGAAAATTTGTTATGGTAATTGCCAGAGGAGAAATGGCTTCATGAATGGTTGATCTGAGAAATGGTTATGGTTTATTGCGTGTTTCATTTATCGTTGGCAGTATATGAAATGTTGGAAATGAGGCTTTAGCTGATAAGAAGTTTTCTATCGGTATTTGGTTGTTGTGGGCAGCTGCTGTGAATGGGAGTTATTGCTACATGTGTTAGAGTTATGTAGTATATTATATAATTGCACCTAGGTTGCAGGCATGGGCTACTGCAGCTAGTTCGAGTCTATTCAGAGTATAGGTGTGAGGTTTTGATCGTATTGATGGTTTCATAGGTGAAAATGTGGTTCTATGATTCACGGGCTAGATTGGGTGTGTAATTTCAGTTTCTATGTGTTATCGGACCCATGTGAGATAGGGTGACGTGGGATCACCCCCGGGTATATGCTTGGTAAGGTTATCCAGCTTTTGGTTGGCTTCTAGAACAACTCTGGGTACGTTCGCTTGGCTTGAATTGGCAAAGTTAGTATTTTGGCGAATTCCGATTGATAGGTGAGATTTTGATCCGGGAGTCGGAATGGAATTTCGAGAGTTGCTGTAGCTTCGTTATGTGCTTTGGGATGTGTGTGCAAAATTTCATGTCATTCGGAGGTGATTTGGTTAGGTTTTTGATCAAAAGCGTGTTTCGGAAGTTTTTGGAAAACTTAGGCTTGAATTCGATGTGAATTGATGGTTTTGGTGTTGTTTGAGGTGTTTCGATGATTGGAACAAGTTTGAATGAAGTTTTAGGATGTGTTGGTGCTTTTGGTTGAGGTCCCGGGGGCCTCGGGTGAGTTTCGGATGGTCAATCGGACCATTTTTGGCATTTTGAAGTTGCAGATTTTTTTGTGTTCAGGTGCTGCAGAAATTAAGCTTTCGCGATCACGTGGGGTGAATCGCGATCGCGTAGAAGGACTGAGGAAGGCCAAGAATTTAGCCTTCGCGTTCGTGATAGTGGCTTCGCGTTCGCGGAAGGCTGGGATGCAATGTATCGCGTTCGCATGGGTGCAATCGCGATTGTGTAGAGGAATTCGGGGTCTGAGGATCTTTGTTCATCGCGTTCGCGTAGTTTTTGCTGTTCTGAGTATCGCGTTCGCGTGGTCCTCACAGTGAACGCGTAAAGTAATTTGGAGGTCCTGGTGATTTGTGCTTCTCGATCGCGAGGCTTATGCTGCGATCGCGATGAAGGAATGGTCAGTGCTGGGCAGAATGTTTTAAGTCACTTCATCCGCGATTTTGGGTCATTTTTCCTCCATGGTTGATCATTTTGAGAGCTTCTTGGTGGAGATTAAAGAGGGATTCAAGGGGAATCGATTGGAGGTAAGATTTTTGAACTTAAAACTCGTTTTTATTGTGTAATCTACCTAGAAATTCATGGAACTTAAGCAAAAATGGAAGAAACTAGGGCTTGGGATTTTGAAATTTGATTTGGGGATTTGAAGGACCAATTGGGGTCAGATTTGAGAACTTTTGGTATGTATGAACTCGTGAGGAGATACGGAATTTAATGATGTGAAAATTTCTGAGTTTCGAGAAGTGGGCCCGGGGCTCGGGTTTTGCTAATTTCGGGATTTTTGATATTTTTCGATTATTTTCGCTTGGGATTTGTTCCCTTAGCATATTGTGACGTATTCGTTCTGGTTTTGGATAGATTCGACGCGCGTGGAGGCCGATTCGAGGGGCAAAGGCGTCGTGAGCTAGAGATATCCCCGGTTCGAGGTGAGTAATGATTGTAAATGATATCCTGAGGGTTTGAAACCCCGGATTGCACATCGTAGTGCTATATTGAGGTGAGACACGCGCTGGATGATGAGCGTGGGGTCTTTTACTACTGGGGATTGTGACTTGGTCCTTCCCGATTTGATGATTTTATCGCATATTTGATTGAAACTTATTTGTTATCATTATGACTTGGGCTGATTGCCATATTTGGGCTTCTTGCCAACTATTTGCACCCTTCGGGGATTTTTATCACTATTTCCTTACTGTTTTGACTTATTATTTGAACTCAGTTCTGTTGATATCTACTGTTTTACAAACTCAGCCACTTTTACTCAGATTTGAAACTTAAATGATATTTCTAAATGATGTTTTGGGCTGAGAACTACTATTTTACTATGCCCGAGGGGCTTCTGATGATTTTTGGACTGAGTGAGGCCGAGGGCCATATGTGAGGATATGCCGAGTGATATGAGGCCGAGGGCCTGAGATACTTTATATGCCATGAGGTGGCTTGAGTGATGTGAGGCCGAGTGCCAACTGATGTGAGGCCGAGTGCCGAGTGATGATGCCATGAGGTGGCTTGATATTGCGCTTGGGCTGTAAGGGGCCCCTCCCGGAGTCTGCACACCCTCAGTGAGCGCCATTGACGATATATGGATCGCGCTGCACGCCGCAGCGATATATGGATCGGGCTGCACGCCGCAGCGATATGTGGATCGGGCTGCACGCCGCAACGGTTACTATATGATACTATTTTGAGAGAGAGAGAGCCCGAGGGGCTGACAGTGTTCTGAGAGTGAGCCCGAGGGGCTGGTACTAGTGATAACCCAAATACTTGTTTTGTGTTGAGTACGACGTATGGGCATGGAGACGAGTACCCATGCGTCAGTGTCGAGCATGACCGTGAGTCTTAATTTGATAATTTTGTACCCTTGTTTGATCCTATGAAAGTGGTGACTGAATATTGGTATTAGTTGTTCCAAGAAGAAGTTGAATAGGATTGGTTATAGTTGACTCTCCCTTGTCGGGATGTTTGACTTGTTGTTATAGTTCCCTTGCTGGGAAGATTATTAATTTGATTGTTCCCTTGCCGGGATTGTATTGTGTATTGTATTGAAATTGAAATGGGAGCGGGTGGTACGCCTCCCACAAGTGAAATTGAAATGGGAGCGGGTGGTATGCCTACCACAAGTGATATTGAAATTAGAGCTGGTGGTACGCCTACCACGAGTGATATTGAAATGGGAGCGGGTGGTACGCCTACCACGAGATGTTGAGAAATGGGATCGGGTTGCACGCCTGCAACAAGATGAGTTAAATATGAAAGTTGCCTTATCTCTTCATTATTGCTAGAAGTTAAACTGTAGATGTACGCTCTAATATTCTTGATATTTTATTTCTATCTGCTACCCCTGAAGCATGCTCCCTTACCCAGCTTAAATTGTTTATTCTTGCTATTTCTCTGTGGTACTTGTATATATATCTGCACAGGTTATCTGGAGTCTGGTCCTAGCCTACCTCCACCTCTGGTACCTCTACCCCCGCCTCTAGCTGGCTGGGCGGCCTGTGGAACATCTCGTGCCTGAATCATAGGACGGTGACCCTGCTGCTGCGGAGAACTGCTCGAAGCTCGAGGGCAATACCTAGCAATGTGCCTCGTGTCACCACAAGTAAAACAAGCCCTCGGCTGCTGAGGCTGACGACCCTGGAAGCTCTGAAGCGGTGGTGCACTGATAGGTGCTGATGGTGCATTGAAGGACTGCTGATCGGGATACTGCGTCTGAGGACCACGGCTACCCGAAGCACCGTGACAAACTTGGAGTGCTGACTGAAAAGGCCTAGGAGGATGGCCCCCATTTGTGTGTCCTTAGAGACACGGTGCAGCAAGGAGGTGCCAAGCAGGTTACCTTAGATGCAGATGGAGTTTTGAGATTGCAGGGGCGAGTTTGTGTGCCCAATGTGGATAGGCTTCGAGAGTTGATCTTAGAGGAGGCCCATAGCTCCCGGTATTCTATTCATCCGGGCGCCGCGAAGATGTATCAGGATTTGCGGCAGCATTATTGGTGGCGTAGAATGAAGAAGGATATTATGGCATATGTGGCGCGGTGTTTGAATTGTTAGCAGGTTAAGTATGAGCATCAGAGGCCTAGTGGTTTATTTCAGAGGATTGAGCTTCCCGAGTAGAAGTGGGAGAGGATCACTATGGACTTCGTTACTGGACTTCCGTTGACCCGGAAGAAGTTTGATGCAGTTTGGGTCATTGTTAATAGGCTGACCAAGTCAGCGCATTTCATTCCTGTGGCAGTCTCCTATTCATCCGAGAGGTTAGCTGAGATCTATATTCGGGAGATTGTTCGCCTTCATGGTGTGCCGGTATCTATCATTTCAGACCGGGGCACGCAGTTTACCTCGCGTTTCTGGAGAGCAGTTCAGCGAGAGTTAGGCACCCAGGTAGAGTTGAGCACAGCATTTCATCCTCAGACGGACGGGCAGTCCGAGCGGACTATTCAGATATTGGAGGACATGCTCCGAGCTTGTGTTATTGACTTTGGAGGTTCGTGGGATCAGTTTTTGCCTTTAGCGGAGTTTGCTTACAACAACAGCTACCAGGCGAGCATCCAGATGGCTCCTTATGAGGCTTTATATGGTAAGCGGTGTCGGTCTCCGGTTGGATAGGCTTCGTTCAGCTCAGTCTAGGCAAAAGAGTTATGCAGACCGCAAGGTTCGAGATGTGGCTTTTATGGTTGGTGAACGGGTATTGCTCCGAGTGTCGCCTATGAAAGGCGTGATGAGATTTGGGAAGAAGGGCAAGCTCAGCCCTAGGTTCATTGGTCCGTTTGAGATTCTTGATCGAGTGGGAGAGGTGGCTTATAGACTTGCTTTGCCGCCGAGCTTATTAGTCGTGCACCTAGTTTTTCATATGTCCATGCTTCGGAGGTATCACGACGATCCAACCCACGTGTTAGATTTCAGCACTGTCCAGTTGGACAAGGATCTGTCTTATGAGGAGGAGCCGGTAGCTATTCTAGATCGGCAGGTTCGTCAGTTGAGATCCAAGAGTTTCCTTTCTGTTCGTGTTCAGTGGAGAGGTCAGCCTCCTGAGGCATCGACCTGGGAGTCCGAGTCCGATATGCGGAGTCGTTATCCTCATCTTTTCCCCGACTCAGGTACTTCTTTCTTTTGTCCGTTCGAGGACGAACGGTTGTTTTGGAGGTGGAGAATGTGACGACCCAAAGGGTCATCACTTGTTTCCTTACTCATTTCGTGCTTCCGAGGCCTTGAAAACCTTATTTGGAGTTGCCTCGATTTGCGTGCGCAGTCCGGGCGCGTAGACGGAAAGCCTAAATATGAATTCTGTGAGAAAGATGCTAAATTTTGATATTTAATTGAATAAATTTGACTTCGGTCAACATTTTGGGTAAACGGACCCAGACCCGTGATTTGACGGTCCCGGAGGGTCCGTAAGAAAATATGGGACTTAGGCGTATGCCCGGAATCGAATTCCGAGGTCCCAAGCCCGAGAAATGAATTTTTGTGTGAAATTGTTTTCTGGAATTAATTAAGGAAATCGGAAATGAAATTTGATTAGAAGACTATGGTATCGGGCCCGTATTTTGGTTCCGGCACCCGGTACAAGTCTTATATATGATTTAAGCACTTTCTGTAAAGTTTGGTTTAAAACAGACGTCGTTTGACGCGTTCCGGACTTGAAATGGGTAATTTGATGTTTTATGAAATTTGGAAGAAATCATAGGTTTTGAGGCCTAATTTGATGTTCATGATGTTATTTTGGCGATTTAATCGCACGGATAAGTTCGTAGGATGGTTTTGAGGTGGTGTGTATGTTTGGTTTGGAGCCCCGAGGGCTCGGGTGAGTTTTGAGTAGGTTCCGGGATGCCTTAGACTTAAAATATCAGCTGTTGCAGGTTTAGGAAATATTGCAGGCCTCTGAACCCTCTAGCGCGGTCCGCGAGAAATCGCGTGCGGCCGTGGAGGGGCCAGCGCGGCCGCGGTCACCTTTGCGCGGTCCGCGGTGGATGCTGTGCGGCCGCGGTCGGCTTTGCGCGGTCCGCGCAGGGCTAAGATCCGCAGGTCTTCAGGTAGGCCAGGCCAGCGCGGCCGCGGTCCCTTTTTGCGCGGTCCGCGCTGGGACTTCAGAGGGGTATATATAGACGGGAATTTCAGTTATTTTTCACTTTTCACAAACCCAAAATATAAGAGGCGTTTTTCCAAACAATTCTTTTTCTTCAAAAAGATTGGTAAGTGATTTCTAACTCATTTTCTTCACTCTTTAACATAATTTTAACTTTAAAACAAAGATTTTAATGGGGAAATTTGGGAATTTTGGGTAGAACCTAGGTTTTTTCTAAAATTGGGGATTTGGACCTCAATTTGAGGTCCGATTTAAAAATGATTTATATATTTGAGTTCGTGCGGGAATGGGTAAACGGGTTTTGGTTCGAACCTCGGGTTTTAACCATGTGGGCCCGGGGGCATTTTTGACCTTTTGGGGAAAAATGATGAAAAAGCTATAATTAGGTATTGGGTTCGTGTTGTTTAGCATTTATTGATGTATTGAAGTCATTATTGTATAGATACGATTGATTTGGAGCCAAATTCGAGGGGAAAGGCGGTTATTGAGGGTTGAATTGGCCGTGGAAGTTTGAGGTAAGTGTTCGGTCTAACCCTAGCTTGAAGGATTAGGAGTAGAGTCATAATTGCTACTTGTTTTGTGTTGAGTACGACGTATGGGCATGGTGACGAGTACCCATCCGTCGGTGTCGAGCATGATCGTGAGTCTTAATTTGATAATTTTGTACCCTTGTTTGGTCCTATGAAAGTGGTGACTGAATATTGGTATTAGTTGTGCCAAGAAGAAGTTGAATAGGATTGGTTATAGCTGACTCTCCCTTGTCGGGATGTTTGACTTGTTGTTATAGTTCCATTGCGGGGAAGATTATTAATTTGATTGTTCCCTTGCCGGGATTGTATTGTGTATTGTATTGAAATTGAAATGGGAGCGGGTGGTACACCTACCACGAGTGATATTGAAATGGGAGCGGGTGGTACGCCAACCACAAGTGAAATTGAAATGGGAGCGGGTGGTACGCCTACCACGAGTGATATTGAAATGGGAGCGGATGGTACGCCTACCACGAGATGTTGAGAAATGGGATCGGGTTGCATGCCTGCAACAAGATGAGTTAAATATGAAAGTTGCCTTATCTCTTCATTATTCCTAGAAGTTAAACTGTAGATGTACGCTCTATTATTCCTGATATTTTGTTTCTATCTGCTACCCCTGAAGCATGCTCCCTTCCCCAGCTTAAATTGTTTATTCTTGCTATTTCTCTGTGGTACTTGTATATATATCTGCACAGGTTATCTGGAGTCTGGTCCTAGCCTCGTCACTACTTCGCCGGGGTTAGTCCAGACACTTACCAGCACATGGGGTCGGTTGTGCTGATACTACACTCTGTGCTCTTTTGCACAGATCCAGGTGTTGGACAGCAGCTGCAGTAGCGCGGGAGTTAGCCTTCAGTCCAGCGAGACACCGAGGTAGCCTTGCAGGCGTCCGCAGGTCCGACGTCTCTTCTATCTTTTATTTTCAGTCTGTTATCTCATGTATTTCGAGACAAACAGTTACATCTTCTTTCAAACGGTTGTATTTAGCACTCCTAGTAGTTCGTGAGTATGTGACACCAGTTCTTGGGTAGAGATTTATGTTGAGTTTCCGCATTGTTGTTCAGATTCGTTAACTTAAGCCTTCCGCTTATTTACTTTATTCCGATGTTTTCATGATATTACAGATAATTGTTAAAAGAAGTAAATTGGTTAATGCTAAAGGTAGTTAAGGGTTGGCTTGCCTAGCTCTCATCAGTAGGCGCCATCACGACTCCCGAAGGTGGGAAATTCGGGTCGTGATAGTACTGTTCTGAGATATTGCCCGAGGGGCGAACCTTATGTGTTCATCTTTCATATTTACTTGCCATTTTACCTATTATACTGTGGTAATCGTGCCCGAGGGGCGAATTTTCTGTGCTTATCGGTATTACTATTTTGCAAATATTGCGTAACTGTTGAAAAAGTCATTTTCAAAAGAGGTTTAAACTGAGCTAAGATATTTTCTAAAGATTTCACAGCTTCACTGCTTTTCTCAAAGGGTTTTACACTGCTTCTATACAGCATGATGGTTTGCTTTACGTGATTTCTTACTGCTCAGATGTTATTTACCTTTATTACTCACTGAGTTGGAGTACTCACTTTACTCCTGCACCTCGTGTGCAGATGCAGGTATTTATTCACCCGGTGGCGGGTTTTGGCTGATTGGAGGCAGAGCTATAGGAGTTTAGCGAGGTGACTGCCAGTGTTCGCAGCACCGCTTCTCTCTCTGTTGTTCATTATTCCTGTTCAGTGTATTTTTAGACCTTGTAGTTGTATTTACCCTCTTATAGATGCTCGTGACTTGTGACACCCCGATTAGGGCTGTGTTGGGTTGTACTTCCGCTAATTAATATTATAAATCATATTTAGACTGCTTATTCTTGTTTAACTATTTTTGAAAAGGCGATATGGGTTAGTTGGCTGGCCTTGTCTTCACGAGAGGCGCCATCACGACCAGAGCGGGGATCTGGGTCGTGACAACAATGACCAATGTAATTGAAAGAGTTCTTTGATGTGTTGAGTCAACTCTTGATGCTCTTGTGTCGCACTTGATCCATGGTTTTTCAAAGGTTAAATGTTGTTAATGACTCATGTGTGTCGAGGGTAATTGTTAGTCCCAATTGATGCTAGTTGAGGTTGCTTTAGGAAAGCTGAAAATTTCTTGGATTGTCCCTTAAGGGGTGGGTCTTATTTTGTTTGCTTGAGGACAAGCAAAAGCTTAAGTTTGGGGGAGTTCAGAGACTCAGCGTTTCAGGCTTCGAAGCAATGCGGCCGCACTAAACTTTGTGCGGTCCGCGGTGGACCTCCGCGGCCGCACTACCATTCTGCGCGGTCCGCAGAGGCAAGGTTCAGAGAGATGCCAAGTGGAAAGATTCAAGCCTATGTGGTCCGCGATCGACTTTGTGCGGACCGCGCTAGAAGCCTCCGCAGCCGCAGACCATTCTGTGCGGTCCGCGGAGCCTGGGTTCAGAGAGTCGAAATTTCAAGTTCAAGAGCCTAGTGCGGCCGCACACCATTTTGTGCGGTCCGCACTGACCCTGCAGGGGCAATTTTGTCCGGTTTTTCCAGCTTAGTATAAATAGAACATTTTTCCATTTTTAGGGTATCATATATTATCAGACGTTAGCTGCGCTCGTGAGAAGACATTTCTTAGCCATTTTGGGCACTTTTACTTAGTTTTATTCGTTGAATCTTTGTATTTACATTAGTAATTAATTAATATGTCTTTCTCTTCATCTATTTCTCTGATTTTATCTTCAAGCATGAGTAGCTAGACCCATTAGCTAGGGTTGTGGCTCAACCCTAGTGTGGGTAATTGATGGGTGTTGTGATTTAAGGTTAGATTGATTACGGGTGTTTGTTATTTAGGTCAATTTTATGGTTTAATTTATGAATTAGTGGTTGCAAACACTAGTTTGTGCTAAGTTGACTTAGGCTCTTCTTGAGAAAGAGAGCCTAAGTCTCCAAAATTGACTCAACAAGGAATTGGGATGGACTCACGAGATTTGATAGTCCCAATTAAAGGGTTAAACCTCGAGAGAGTAATTACCCGACTTGAACCCAAGTTGCTTGGGCAAATATGCATACCTAATTGGTCTTGAGAGAGTTAATTGGGCAAAACCACTCTTTCTACCGAGAGGTGTAGAGTGGGTAGTATCGAGCAACGGTTATAACATATTTCCCCAATCATGTCAATCGTGCCTTAGATGCAATTACCCATCAATTAGCCACCTAGGTGAAAGTCACTACCCTAGTGCCTTTTAAACCATTAGATACAACTTGTAGCAATTTAGTATTAGTCTAATTTAGTTGCAATTATAATTTGTAGTTTGATCATAGTAGAATATAAAGAAAAACCGAAAATGAATAGAAGACCAATTAAGAACACATACGCAATCCTAAACTAGATAGATACTCGATTCCAATCCTATCTCTCTATGGATTCGATCCCGACCAAAAATCGGGTAAAAGCTATTGCGACGCTCTCTTGCTACTTATTAGTAGTGCGGAGTTGGTTGCGATCAGTGATCCCAAGTCACCCTATCCCATATAGATCCGATAACACAACATAATTGATTTCATAATTCAACTTAGCCCATAAGCCTTAGAACCAAAATTTTCACATCCGAAATTTTCCATAAAATTAGAATCTCGTATCTACACATTGTATAAGTCTAAACATGTCGTATCAAGCCATATCCATAACTCAAGATGTAATTACATGATATACCACATAATTCAAACACTCATAGCGATAATTTTTAATCACAGTCGCTGCTCAAAACAACCCAATGCCGGTAATAAACCTCTTATCAAACAAAGCCTCATTCTAACACCTTCATATACTGCCAATGATGAAAGAAACACGCAGAAACTCATAACCATTCGTCAGATCAACAAGTCATGGAGCTCCCTCTCCTTCGACAAGGACTATAGCAAATTTCTAAGCCGACTTTCGATATTACTCTCCCAACCATGCTGTAATCAATTTCCGATAGTATTCATTTTAGGTCCAATGACCCCATCTTATCCAACACGACCAGTCTAGTGACATGACACATTAATACAATTTAAAGCCGTAACTCGTGCAATCCGTGCAACCATAAGGAACATTCCAATGTACTCAAATCACAGAAAATGACTCAGACAAGAGAACTGTCCCGCAAGCTCAATGGGTATCACCACAACGCAATGCTAAGAAACATTACACAACGCAGAACCAAAATACACTAATCTAACACAAATGATCATACCTCTATATAACTCTGCTACAATGCGTGACCCCATCCAAACGCTGGTTCATATTATATACCTCGAGCCACCCTGCTCAAAACCCATAACCACTCGAAATTCGGCATCAAGTACCCAAAGTGCATTACCATAACCACGGAGAGCAAATAACACAATGCCACCATCCAGAAAGAACATAGCCAACACGCAATCAATCATGCAATACCCAAATACTCATCTTTGCTCAAAGCCCAAATAGAACCGCACCATGTGTGCATTTAACCAACGAATCACAACTCCTCGTAACACAGATGGGTAACTCACAGATCATTTCTGAACACGAATAAGCTCAACAATAACTGAATGTCACATCCCTCAACAGTAGCAGTATGGAGCCAACCAATCCGGCTCGGTGCATACACACATCCATATTGGGCCTACCAATGAACCCTAAATCAACTCTGGTCACACAAAATAGATGAATAACCCTCTGAAAGTCCACAATGGCTGAATCATAACACATACTATCCTCTGGCTAACTTTGGCCACATTTTCACAGTCCACAACCATGAAACAATCTGCTCGTGAGAACTCCCAGTCTCTAAATCCACAGAACACATGAATCTCCATATTCAATCCCAACTCCACCGCCTGAATGTCTAACACACGTCTCATACACGATCATTCCATGAGGAATACTTCTATAATTCTTCTGTACCACAAAGCAAAATTTGAACATCAGCAGTTGATCAACCATGAGAGTGTCGTAATACCAATGAAGTATCTATAAATCAAAATACATTGCCCCTTAAGCCATACCAGATAGTAATATCATTTACCTAGTCATCTGAAACTGTCCATGCTGCCTAAGGACTCATGACCTTCCCTTCAATACCGAACCGTGACCTCACACATGCGAATCTCAATCCTACACAACTCACCGCATATACCATGCCATGATAGGAAAAGTATGAGAACTTTGTAATCCACTCCGAGTCACAAGCAACTGCATACTTAATTATCCAAGAACTTTCCACTGGATCCCATCCAAAAGAAAATCACTATACATCACATGCTCGTCAGGCCAGTAGGAAATATACTTCTCAAACCGTGGTAGAAACCATCAAGAACTCTTCGTGTCCCATTTGCACAAAACCAAACCGTCAAGACTGAATCCCTCTAATTAAACCAAGCTACGCAGGTCACCAAAAACCCTAGAGCATTGTCACGAAACACCTGCAGAAATCCACCACATTATAAGCACCCAAAGAGTCGATCATATCCATTACCATGCCGATCCAACCTACTACCAAGCTGTCCTATTTCTACGAGTTCCTTCTGAATTACCTTCAAATTGATACTCCTTCTCGCCGTAATACCATAATCATCAACCAAGAATTACCACACGAGACCCTAGCATAAAACCACACCGCTCTAAGGCTCATAAGACGCTTAATGCTCTCTTATGCACCCCAAAAGTACCACAACCGAGATACCCACTCTGAAGAGACCTTCTGTGAATTTAAAGTTGTTCATCTTACCTTCCTGATACTGAATGGAGAATCTATAATGATATAGAAATACTGCGAGTCTCGACACCATCCAATGTAACTCTCAGCTTCTAGCCATATACAAATCCGCAACATTCTCAATTGCCACGTATAAATCTTGAATTCATTAGAACCATTCTCGAGATTCATCCACTCTACTCGAATCTCAATAGCACCGCCCAAATGGACCGAACGACCTATGCCCCATTAGCACACCAACACCCAAGGAAGTGACCCCACCTTAATGAAACCAAATAAATTCCTACTCCATGTGTATTACATCCTTCACCAATAATAGCTCAAATCATCCTGTAATCCTCATATATCCATAAAGCCTAATACAACTCGTATCCCAAAATTCCCTTACTCGAGTCCTCCTCGATCTGAATCTCTGTTGAACATAACTCATTCACAAGTATACCTCAAACCGAAATAATACAAAACATAACCGTGAAATCAACTTATCAATAGAGGACTCCCCCACTTGGGTCAAATCCATAGATCAAAACACACCATAACTCACAATGCCCATACTTTATTACAACCATAATACCGCAGTGAGATTCAACTAAATCCCCCATAAGATCATGTAGCACAAACCATCTAGCATCTCAAATAATCTGCAAATCTCGCATTCTCCCTTGTAACTGTCAAGCCAACTCTTATAAGCGACCCAAACTCAAAATTGCAGCACATATAATCCACTGGTAAAAGAGTACTCTCAACAAAGCAATCACACAACTTCAGGACACCCCGCAGGAGATAACCCACCTGCTTAGCCTCAAACTGACATCTTTCTATACCCTTCCACAGTCACAACTACTACGCAAATGCTTAGTCTTCCTGATTCTGAACTTATAAACAAGACATGAAAAATATACTTCACTCCACAATTAAACGACATGAAAGGTCCTTCAACACGCCCATAACTCGAGATTATACGTCAAATCAAGATAGAAATAAAGCATCAACTTACCTCTCAATCAAACTCCTTTCGTCATATTCAAACCATCTGAACACTTCCCGCAGTCACATCATATTTGTTACATAGCCGTCCAACCACAAATTCTACCAATAGGGACACTATCGGACATATAAATCCAAAAGCACGTGCTCACACAATCAACACCTCTGTGCTCAAGCTACAGACAAAACCCAGTCTCAAGTCCTCTAGACTAGCCCGTCATCAATACGCAAAAATCACATCTCACACCTAATCCATGTAACCAAAAGCCGTCGATGCACAACTGATATCGAGCGCTCATGTGTGCATACGAGTGCGTGGAAGGAGTTCAAAGGATTACGCTTCAAGCGGAATCAATGTCGCACGATAAGGAAAGAAAGATGGGAAGTATATCCTAAATGCCCTGTAGCCTCTCAAAGGTAGGTATGGACGTCATCACACCGATCCGCAAGACTCTACTAGACACTTGCTCATGACTTGTAGAACCTATGAACCTAGAGCTCTTATACCAATCTGTCATGACCCAAAATCCACTAGCCGTGATGGCTCCTAACCCAACCCACTAGGTAAGCCAACTAATAGCTATCCAATTTCAATAATATTAATAAGACAATTGAACAAGGAATTATCTGAATCTTATACTTTCTCCAAGGATTGTAGTACAAATCATCAGCTTCTAAGAATAGAGTTTACAAAGCTGATATGAACTAAATACACTTTCTGTTTGAAAAGTACATAAACAAAGTTTTAAAATTTAAGTCTACCATGAATAAGAGGCATCTACAACAGGGACGCAGGTACATTTTCCAATCCAGCTCTCATCGAACACAGCAACATCGACATCCGAAATCTACACGCAATGTGCAGGAAGTGTATGAGTACAACCGACCCCATGTACTCAATAAGTAACAAAACCAACCTTAGGATCAAAGTAGTGACGAGTTGGAACATGGTCGGGTCCAACACCAATAGCCAATCAACATTTTATAACAATGTAGAACATATAAATAAGGAAGCAATTCAAAAGTAAAAATGCTCAGCTTTTTCATAATTTTCCGAAAATTGTTCCGCTTTTCAAGAAAAACAGTGAAACCCAAAGCCTTAACCGAAATCGTTGAAAAATATGAGATAGTTTGAAAACTGTTTGCCTTGAAAATGGTAATAACAATTAGATTTGATTTTGTGGTTCTAAAAATACGTGATTTATTTGTATGTTAGTTGTTAAGTAGTAGATGCTAAGTAAGAGACTAGAAAATAAGATAAAAGCTTGAAGATAGTATGTTTAAGCAAACCGAGTGGCTGAGAATTGGGGCCTCGAGCCTGGTTATACGGGGCCTCAAGGTCGAGCTCGATGCTAAGTTATGGACAGCCGGTAAAGGACTAACAGCTTTGAGAGCTTTGATGAAGGCTTTTTATGATCAATAATGAACAATAAATGAAGAACAATTAATAGAACACAATAAATGTAAGCAATAAATGTAAATAATAGAATCAAGGGAGAATGTATTTAAGTTTGAGAGCAGAGAATGTTCTTGTATTCAATGTTGTGTGTTGTGTTGTATATGCCTTACAAAATGACAAGGATCCCCTTTATATAAGAAGAGAAATCCCAACATGGTACATGAGTAATTATTACAAAGAAATATAGCTGGCACAACTATTTACTAGTCTGGTACAGACTAGTGTTTCTCTTGCAGGTGTTGTCAGTTCTAGTCACGTGCTTTGGGAACTTCCCGCTCTCTCATGATAATCATCAATTTGCACTGCCTCGAGGTCGAACATTAGAAACCTTCGGGGCCGAACCTCGAGCCTTGCCTCGAGCCTTTGGAGACGCGCTTGCAAAGCGCTACAAACGGCCATAAAATCGGGCCTTTTGATTTTTACCGTATACAGATAATCCTCGTATTTCTTAGAGTGAAACGATAAGAAACAATCTTGAACTCTTCCCCCTTCGGTGCCTTTATCACGACGGTAGTCACGCCCTATCAATATATGATATGACAGAATGAGGTGTCCAAAGGTCGCATCCACACAACCCTTAAAAGCCTTTAAATTAATTGCACCGGTTGGCTGTCCTCTGGTACGCTCCAATGTGTGCATCAGACCTATACAAATACTTCTTCTTTTGCTCCTTATTTTCCACTGCACCATCAATCCCTCAAAAGAGTTTTTCTTACCTCTCTCTTGCGTTCTCCTCTGAAACGCAAATTTCTTTTCCCCTTTAAGACCTTCTAACAATAATGATGAAAACTTCCGCCCCGTTCCTCAGGAAGATGTGCCTTCTTCTTCCTCGCGCTCATCTAAGGGTAAGGCAACAATACCTCCTCGTATCGGGGAATGTGTTCCAGGAGTTTTTGAAATGACTTCTGACTTCAAGACCAAAAAACCTTCTTCGAGGCCAGGACGATGCGAGCCTGTGTTCCGATATATTAGTTTAATAGCAGTCGTCGAAAGGGTGAAGGCTGACTGCCACTGGGGGGGCGCGATGCTTGTGGAGATTCCTTCTCGAGGGGAGGATATAACGACATACAATGCAGACTTTCTCGGTGTGTATACTTATCCATTCACCCTTGGCCCGGTGGAACCATCCTCGCCTTCAATAGACCCCGTGATCCTCGACTTCTGCACACGGTATCAAGTAACCCTCGGCCAAATTCATCCTTCGTTCTGGCGCATTGTTTACATGACCAGATATTATGCGAACATGATTAAGGGGATGCCTTTCTTCCTTGACCACCTGGTCAGAATGTACAGTTCCCGACTCTTCCGCGGGGGCCTGATTAAGCTCCACTATCGGGCCTCGAGGGCCCTTTTTTCTTGTACCGCCAAGGTTAGGAACGGAGGGTGGATGAGCCGTTTTGTTCGAGTTAGGACCTCGGACCTGATTCCAGTGGAGAGGATGTTGTTCCCCGAAAAGTGGAACATGAATCGTAAGTAGATATGCCAATTAAATATTCTCTTGCTTCTCTCTGGATACATCTTACGAACTGACCTCCCCTACTGATGCAGCCGTCGCCGTGTACCCTAATGCAGTTAAGTACCTCTCGGGCTGGGTCAACCAGCTGGATTTGATTTGTCCATACGTTGAGCGCGTGTGGCGCGATCTGTCCCAGGCTCAGTGGGAAGCCAAGGACCACGGTGAGCCTTTATTTCTGCTGTAATTGTATCTCTTAACAGAAATGTTGCTGGTAGCATCCTCCCTCCCTGTGTTTATATTTTGCATTTGTGTAGGTTTGGGGGAGGTCCCCCTGATGAGGGAAGCAGATCTTGGTGCAGCGGATACCTTGAGACCCAACGAAGAGAAGAAAAGACGGAGGGAATCGTCGACTGAGCCTTCGAAATCCAAGAAAGCCAAAGTGGGGGAACCTAAGGTTGATTCAACAGCCTTAACTCCAGGAGTAGCGGGGAGTCCCCGAGTTGAAGGCGAGGAGAAAGATGATTCCTCGATAGTATCCGAGGGAGGGGAAAACCTAATCGCTTCTTATACCGCAGAGACAGTAGCTCCTAAGTCGGAACTTGGTGCAGTCGTTGTCCAACCTCAGGCTGAAGAGGCCTTCGAGGATGTACTAGGTAATGTCCTTGAGCCGGTGGGCGGCTAAAATATTCCTCGAGCTGAGGCACATTTGGTAGGTGGTCCGGAGGAATCTAGTTTTGAAGCTCATCAGAAATAAGAGACGGCCCCGATAGATCCCGTCGGTGTTATTGACATGAGCGATTCTCCTCCGGGACCGACTTTACCTCCTAAGGAAACGCAAAATGCCCAGAATGAAGATCCTTCCGATGTGGGGGTGCCCATCGGAGATAAACATGAGTTTTAAAGGCCTTTAGCTGCGCCTGAGAAAATCCCTGAGCTTGACGCCTCACTCATTTTCAGTGAGATGGACAGGCTCTGTGAGCAGGTAATTTTTGTAAATTCTGCTTGTCGTCCTGATCTTCGTCTTTCTAACTTGCCTTTTTCATGGTTCCAGGCCAGGGCGCTTTATAGTCGGACCTTCGCCCGGTTTCAAGCTGAGGTGACCCGCTACGAGCGTGAGAAGACCCATCTCGCTGAGCAGGTTACGTAATTTCCGCTTGCTTTTGTCTGGATGTTTACCGGATCTCAGCGTTTTGACATCTTTGATCTGATTTGCGCAGTTTGAGAAGAAAGATGCCCTAATGAGGGAGGAGCTCCGAGCCAGAGACTCTGAAATTCTCGAACTCAAACGGCACATGAGTGAGATAGCTTCCGAGAGGGATACCCTCCAGGGAAAGATGGCCTTAGTCGGGCATCTACTTCATGATGCGAGGGCAGAGGGTAGTAAGCATAGAGGTCTTCATACTGAGTTAGTTGCTGCGCTATCCGTGATCAAAGCTGAAGCCGAGGCGCTCATATCCTTACACAAAGAGGATGCTGTTGTTATAAATGCTCAAGCCAGGAGAGTGTTCGAGGGGACCGAACTAAAATTGACTCGAGCCGTGGAACATGCTCGGTTAGAATCTCGGAGGCGGACTCTCGAGGATATACATACGGGGGGCATTAATCTGTTTGTCGAGCTCGAGAGGGTGAAGACCCTAGAGAAGAAAACTGCTGCTCTGCTTGATTCTGAAGGTGTGTCGAGCAGTGGCTTTGGAGATGATGAGGATGGAGGCGGGGTCCCCTGAGGAAAAGAGGCCGTTGAAGGCCCTGGGGCCGTAGCCGGAATCGTTGGGACACAGCCTCTGAGGGAGCTGTTGAAGGGACGGACCTGATGGTAGATTAGAGTTTTATTTGATCTTTCCCTTGTAAGGGCTTTATAGGCCTTGTAAACGTACCCTTGTGAGCAATATATATATATAGGATCACTTTTCGTTTTTCCTCTGCTTTTTAGGAATAATCTGCGATGTTTTTTGACAATTGGTCCGAGATTTTCGGACCTCGGGTTGGACCCTTAGGTTTTTGCTATTATCGAGCGATTCGTAATGGTCGAAGGTCGACCATTCGGGGCCCAGTCCCCGAGTTGGGTTCTCGACTTGGGTTTACCGACCTTTAGGTCTAGAAACCGGCCCTGAGATTTTTTGGGCCGGCTGTTGTGTTGGTGGGACTTCTAATTGGCCCTGAGGCTTTTTTGGGTTGGCGACAATGGCTCTTACGTGTTGGGTCGGTACGACCTTTTAATTTAAGTTGGCGCCAGCGGCTCTTACGCATTGGGTCGGTACGACCTCTTAGCATAGGCTGGCGACAACGGCTCTTATGCGTTTGTCTTTAGGCGTATTTAGTTAACTGTTTTCGGGCTCAGTCTTCGAGTCGAATTTTGACTTAAGCTCATTTGACCCTTAAGTTTTTGAATTTTAAGCTGGCCCTTAGGCTTTTACACGTTGGGTCAGTACGACCTTTATTATGGGCTGACAACACTGGCTCTTACGCATTGGGTCGGTACGACCTTTATTATGGGCTGGCGACAGTGGCTCTTATGCATTGGGTCAATACGACCTCTTAGTGTAGGCTGGCGGCAGTGGCTCTTACGCATCGGGTCGGTACGACCTCTTAGTGTAGGCTTTATTTTTCCCTCGTTAAAGACTTTTGAAGGTTTTATGTTCACCTGACTCTTCGACGGTTCGATAAGAACCTTTATTACGAGCCGTTATGCGGTGATAGATGAGCACCTCGGGAGGTTTAGCTCGATGGCTGAATGATTTCGAAGTTTGTAGTTTGGAGCTGATATGATCGAAGCTCTTTTGCTTAAGTCGAGGGTAGCCTGATTAACTTGTTCTTTTCGAAGTTTTTTTGAAGTTTTTGAAGGCCTGTGATTTTATAGCGACAGTCGGGCGTCCCCGAGTCGCGTGAGTTTGGCTGGAGCCTTGTGACCGGAGTCACCTGCGTTTGGCCGGAGCCTTTCAGTCCCCGAGTGAGGTAGTTTCGGCGTCTATATCGAGGGTATGCCTTTTTAGGGGTCTTATAAGTTCAGATATATAGCCTTAACTTTAAGATCGGGGTTATGCCTTTTGTAAGGTCTTACAAATGTTATCATGCCATACTTGAGGTCTTATAGATAAGTTACTTGGTACAAGTGTGGTTCATGCCTTTGCTTGAGGTCTTACAGATTTGGTTACTTGGTACAAGTATAATTCACACCTTGCTCGAGGTCTTACAGCTTTGGTGTTGCCTTATAATGGGCTTATATTGTTGATAACGCCTCGTGGAGGTCTTACGTTTTCTAGTATTGCCGCATGGAGGGCTTTCGGGCTCGAGGTCGCCCGCTTGGGGTCTTATGGCCCTGAGTTTCTGATAGTTCAATGGGGTGATAATCGACGACAGTCTCCGAGACGTCAAAGTTTCTTTGGCTATGGGGCCATTCCCTGTAAACTAGATGTTGCCTCATTGAGAGCTTACGAGTTTGAAGTTTCCGACCCGGAGGTCATACGGCCTCGAGTTTTTGGTGTTAGTCCCCGAGTATTCGGGAAATTTTTCTGGCTCTGAAGAAATTTCTTGTAAAAGTAGCAAATTTCTTTGAAGCACGAAGTGTTTTTATGGAAAAATATTCCTTGATTACTTGGCACAAGTATATATGTTTTCGTCGCCAAGGGTTCAATTTATTCTATACGGACACGGTTTATTCGACCATTTGGCCCGATACATCACTTTCCTATTGAGACCCTTTTTGGCTCATCTTGACTTCTCGCGTGGGGGTGATCTCTTGGGGGGATGTCCTCTAGTATTCGAGGTTAATTGAGGAGAGGCCATGAATACTTGTTGAGTTCTCCTTAGGTTGCATATAGATGTTGCCTTGTTAAAAACCTTGCTGGTAAAACCCTTCTTGGGACAAAATCCAATCGAAGAAAAAGAGTGCAACGCATGCTTTAAAAACCCAAGGTCTTCGAGTCCGGGGCTGTTTTGGAATCTTCCTTCGGACACCTTAGCAGTAGTAACGTTTGAGCATTGATATGTTCCAATTTCTTCGAAGATGTTCGCCTTCCATTGAGCTTGTAAGATCCTTTGCCGATCACTCCGAGGATGCGGTACGGTCCTTCCCAGTTCTGGCCTAACTTTCCTTCATTAGGGTTTCGAGTGTTCAGGGTGACTTTCCTCAGGACCAAGTCCCCGACTCCGAAATGTCGGAGATTTGTTCTCCTGTTATAGTACCTTTCGATCCTTTGTTTTTGGGCGGCCATTCGGACCAGCGAAGTATCTTGCTTTTCATCCAATTGCTCGAGAGTCACGGTCATGGCTTTGTTGTTTGAGCTTTCAGTGGCGTGTCGGACCCTGGTGATTAGTTCTCCGACCTCGACCGGTATCAAAGCCTCGGCGCCATATACCAGAGAGAAAGGAGCTTCTCTTGTGCTTGATTTTGGAGTTGTTCGATATGCCCATAGTACTTCAGGTAATATTTCTCTCCATTTTCCCTTTGCACTTTCTAACTTTTTCTTCAAGTTTTGAATGATGGTCTTGTTTGTGGACTCGGCTTGGCCATTTGCGCATGGGTGGTAGGATGTTGACAGGATTTTCTTTTGATTTTATGATCCCCGAGGAACTGTGTTACTTTGCTTCCGATGAACTGCTTCCCGTTATCACATGTTATCTCGGAAGGAATTTCAAATCGGCACATGATGTGGTCCCAGATGAAGTTAATGACTTCTTTTTCTCTTATCTTTTTGAAGGCCTGCGCTTCCATCCATTTCGAGAAGTAGTCAGTCATAAATAAAATAAATAGAGTTTTACCTGGTTCTGTCGGCAGAGGTCCTACGATGTCCATTCCCCACTTCATGAACGGCTATGGCGACAAGACTGAATGTAGCTGTTCACCGGGTTGGTAAATCATTGGGGCAAATCTCTGGAATTTGTCGTACTTACGGACGAATTCTTTGGTATCTTTTTCCATGCTGTCCTAATAGTAGACTGCTCTGATTACTTTTCGAATTAGGGAATCGACACCGGAGTGATTTCTGCACGTGCCCTCGTGGATTTCTCGGAGCACATAATCTGTGTCTCCCGGCCCCAGACATACTGCTAGAGGCCCATCAAAGGTTCTCCTGTATAGAGTTCCGTTTTCATCGAGCGAGAATTGGGCTGCTTTGGTTCGCAGAACCCTCGATTCCTTTGGGTCAGTGGGTATCTTCCCACTTTTCAAATAATCGATATATTTTTTTCTCTAATCCCATATCAGACTGGTGGAGTTGATCTCAACGTGGCCTTCCTCGATCACTAATTTGGATAGTTGAACAACAGCCCCGGAAAGTAAGCCATCTTCCTCTACAGATGACCCTAGGTTTGCGAGGGCATCGGCCTCGCTATTTTGCTCTCGAGGTATGTGGACCAGGGTCAATTATTTGAAACGGTGCAATGTGACTTGAATTTTTATTAGGTATCTTTGCATCCTGTCTTCTCGAACCTCGAAGCTCCCATTCAGTTGATTTAGTACCAGAAGGGAATCACATTTTGCTTCGATAACTTCTGCTCCTAGGCCTTTGGAAAATTTCAGACCTACAAACATAGCCTCATACTCGGCTTCGTTGTTACTCAATTTCGTAGTTTTTATAGATTTCCTAATTATGCCGCCCGTAGGTGGCTTCAGGACTATACCGAGTCCGGACCCTTTCACGTTCGAGGCGTCGTCGGTGAACAAGGTCCATACCTCCGAAGATATGCCCATTTTTCAGTAGAAGTTCTTTCTTTACCTCGGGCACGAGGGCAGGTGTGAAGTCGGCCACAAAATCTGTCAGAATTTGGGACTTGATAGCCGTATGGGGTTGGTATTCGATATCGTACCCCCGGAGTTTGATTTCCCATTTGGCCAGACGGCCCGACAGTTCGGGCTTATGCAATATGCTTCGGAGAGGATATGTTGTTAAAACACAAATACGATGGCATTTGAAATAAGGCTTTAACTTCCGAGATGCACTTATTAATGCAAGAGCTAACTTTTCTAGGTGTGGATACCTGGTTTTGGCATCTCCCACGGTCCGACTTACATATTAGACAGGGAATTGCGTACCTTGCTCTTCTCGAACCAGCACACCACTTACCGCTACCTCGGACACAGCCAGGTACAAATATAGTGTTTCATCCTCCTTTGGGGTGTGGAGTAAAGGTGGGTTCGTCAGGTATGGCTTCAACTCCTCTAAAGCACGCTGGCATTCTGGAGTCCATTCGAAGCTGTTTTTCTTTTTGAGTAGGGAGAAGAAATGGTGACTCCCGTCCGACGACCTTGATATGAATCGGCCCAAAGCCGCTATTCGCCCAGTCAACCGTTGCACGACCTTTACATTGTTCACCACCGTAATCTCTTCGATGGCTTTGATTTTATCGGGATTGATCTCAATCCCCCTGTTTGACACCATGAAGCCTAAGAACTTGCCCGAACCCACTCCGAAGGCACATTTCTCGGGATTGAGTTTCATATTGTAACTTCTGAGGATGTCGAATGTCTCCTGCAAATGAGTTAAATGGTCCTCTGCGCGCAGGGACTTAACTAACATATCATCAATGTAAACTTCCATGGAATTGCCTATTTGGTTTTCGAACATCTTATTAACTAGGCGTTGGTCTGTGACTCCCGCATTTTTTAGCCCGAAGGGCATCACATTATAGCAGTACGTACCGTACTTCGTGATGAATGAAGTTTTTCCCAATCCTCGGGGTCATCTGAATTTGATTATACCCCGAGTAGGCGTCGAGAAAGGTGAGGATCTCGTGGCCGGTCGTAGCATCGATCAAGCGATCGATATTGGGCAACGGGAATGAATCTTTGGGGCATGCTCTATTAAAGTCTTTATAATCCACGCACATTCTTAATTTATTCCTTTTTTTTGGGAACTACCACCACGTTGGCCAACCATTCGGGATATTTTACTTCCCTAATAGATCCTATTTTGAGGAGTTTTGTTACCTCATCCTTGATGAACGCGTGTTTTACCTCGGACTGAGGTCTTCTTTTTTGCTTCACCGGTTTGAACCTGGGGTCGACACTTAGTCGATGTGTGGTTATTTCTGGAGGGATCCTTATCATATCTAAATTGGACCACGCAAAGCAATCGATGTTATTAATAAAGAATTGAATGAATTTCCTCCTGAGTTCGGGGGTTAATCCCGTTCCTAGGTATACCTTCCGATTTGGGAGATGCTCGACCAAAACGGCTTGTTCCAGCTCTTCCACTGGTGATTTTGTTGCGTTCGATTCTTCAGAGGCAATGAAGGTTTGGGGGGCCAGGAAGTCTTCTTCATCATTCTCGGGGGTCTGTTTGTCCTCCGGCTCCTCCGGGGTGGAGGGTATTGAGGTCGGTGGCTCCTCATGAATCGCAAACATCTCCCTCGCCGCGTGCTGTTCTCCGTATACCGTTTTTATACCGTCTTCCGCCGAAAACTTTATCTTCTGGTGAAGAGTTGATGGTACTGCCTTCATGTTGTGTATCCATGGTCTTCCGAGTAATGCATTGTATCTCATGTCACTTTCGATGACATGAAATTTTGTGCTTCGAACTGTATCGGACACGTTGACCGGGAGGGTGATGTACTCCTTCATTGTTTCGCCGGCCATGTTGAAACCGCTGAGGACTCGGGAGGTAGGTATGATTTGATCGAGCAATTCGAGCTGCTCCACCACCTTCGACCTGATTACGTTGGCCGAGCTACCTAGATCCACGAGTACACGTTTAATTTGAACGTTATTCAAGAGAAATGAAATTACCAGTGCGTCGTTATGGGGATGGGACAAGGTCTCGAAGTACTCGTCACTAAAGGCGAGGACGTCCTTGGGCATGCGATCCCGGATTTGCCCTTCCATTGCGACCGAAACCCTTGCCCGCTTGATCACGGGCCCTTGGGGAACGTCGGTCCCTCCGATGATCATATGGACAATGTGCTAAGGTTTTTCTGTTCCGTTTCGTTTCTCTTTGCGTGTACTCCTGTTGGTATGGGAGATTATATCGACGTGTTGGGCGTTGCGCGGGACCACGTTCTCGGGAATTGGTTCTGGTGCATCCTTAGGGTTTTGTGGCAGTATACCAGTACCTGGAACAGCTACACCATTCTCTCCATGGTCCTCAATACCATTGTTTTCATGTGCGTTCACTGGGTCAAACAATTTGACCTGAAATCAAAGATTCTCTGACAAGAGAAAGTGTGAAGATAACTTGTGTTATGTAGAAAACCAGCAAGAAAATAACCACTATTATTTTTAGCCCCACGGTGGGCGCCAAACTGTTTACCTTGAAGATGGTAATAACAATAAGATTTGATTTTGTGGTTCTAAAAATACCTGATTTATTTTTTTGCTAGTTGTTAAGCAATAGATGCTAAGTAAGAGACTAGAAAATAAGATATGAGCTTGAACATAGTATGTTTAAGCAAACCGAGTGGCTGAGAATCAGGGCCTCGAGCCTGGTTATACGGGGCCTCGAGGTCGAGCTTGATGTTAAGTTATGGACAACCGGTAAAGGACTAACAGCTTTGAGAGCTTTGATGAAGGCTTTTTATGATCAATAATGAACAATTAATAGAACACAATAAATGTAAGCAATAAATGTAAATAATAGAATCAAGGGAGAATGTATTTAAGTTAGAGAGCAGAGAATGTTCTTATATTCAATGTTGTGTGTTGTGTTGTATATGCCTTACAAAATTACAAGGATCCCCTTTATATAAGAAGGGAAATCCTAACATAGTACATGAGTAATCAGTTCTGGTCACGTGCCTTGGGAACTTCCCGCTCTCTCATGATAATCATCGATTTGCACTGCCTCAAGATCGAACATTAGGAACCTACGGGTCGAACTTCGAGCCATGCCTCGAGCCTTTGGAGACGCGCTTGCGAAGCGCTACAAACGGCCATAAAATAGGGCCTTCTGATTTTTACCGTATAAAAAACTATAATTTTTTCCAAAAATCCTTTTCACAGTAGATAAGGTGTTTCATTTTCTTTACAGATAGCAAGTGTGAAATACCCCTCTACACAGTGATACCGTTCAACATAAGAAAAAATGCATCTCTATACCTGTATGCCATGTGTGCATGCCAATGTCATGAATCTCAAAGATGAATCCTGTAGTCACACTCTCAGAGTACTCAATCTCACTGCCTCACACTTTCTACTCATCATGCTCAACCACTCGGTACTATATATGGCCCATACGGCCTGTGAGCACGTGATTTTTGCCCTAAGCAATAATTCCCAAAATTTCAAACAAAACAATTTTTCTAGTATTTTATAAATTTTTGTGAATTTTGTGGCATTCTTTGGTAATTGTTGCATTTTTATTTGTGTATTTTAATCCATATGAAAATACAAAAATATGCATTGGCATATAGGGATTTAATTTCACAATTTTAGTATTAATTAGTTTTAGAATAAAATGTAAAGAAAATTGCAAGAAAATAGTTCTTTGCATTGTTAATTATTGCATTTGTCTTTAAATAGAGTTTTAAGTAATTTTAGGAGTTAAATAGTGTAATTAGGTCTTTGCTTTGTTTTAGCATTTTATAAAATCAGAAAAAATAAATAAATACAAAAATACAAAAATAGATAAAAGAAATAAAAGGGAAAAAAGAAAAATCAAAAAATGATCTTAATTGGACTGGTCTTTGGGCCAAAATGGCTGAGCCCAAATGAAATAACCCTGAAAGACCCAAGCCCAACCCTGGTGACCCGGTCCGTCTCCCCTACCCCACCAAACGACGCCGTTTTGGCCCTAATCAATCCTGGCCGTCGAGGTTTCATGATCTAACGGCCAGGAAGCTAGGGTCACTTCATATATATATGTCCAAACGCACCCCCCTACCCCCTCGTCACCCCTCTCTCACCCCATCCCTCAGAGACCCTAAACTCATCGGCATAACACCACCGCTGCCCCGCCTTCCTCCGCCGTCCTCCGCCCTAGCGCCGCCGGCCGGAAATCGCCGCTGCCGGCGGCGTTGCTCCAAATGACCCCAAATTAACACCCTGTGATCCTCTCTTCTCCCTCACCTCAAATCTGCAAACAGTTCCCTTCAAAACCTAGCCCAGCTCTTCGAATCTTCGCCGGAACATTTTCCGGCCATGACACTACCAATCCCAAATGCCACCAAAATTACACCCTAGAACCATCTTTCTCTCCTCTTTCAAACCCCCCAAACCCCGTCCCTCGAATACCCTCCGAACTCCTCGAATCTCCGGCCAAAGTTCCGGCCAAAACCCTAAAATCTCCAAATCTCACTAACTTCACCTCCACACGCCCCTCATGACGAATCCGTCACCAGAAGCTCTCGAATCTCGCCGGAGTTGGTCGAACTTTGAATCGGCGAGGCGACAAAACCCTAGAATCATATCGGTGAGTTCGCTCCATTTTGTTTCTGTTTTTCTTCTTTTCTCATGAGGTTTGAAGTAACTCCATAATAGTTTTGGCTCCTTGGTTAATTGATAACATGAAACTGTTTTGCGATTTGGTCATGGGTTTAGGTATAGTTTTATTTCAAGTGATCTAAGTTTACCCCTCCCTTGTTCGATCATTTCTTGTGTGAATTAATGCTGTGGTTTTTAATTTCTAGGTTCATTTTATGTTGATTTTGGCCAAGTCTGTTTTTGATTTTTCTATGTGTTAAATTCTGGTTGTTTGAATCTGTTCTAATTTCTGATTTTAGTTGTGATTATTAGTCTAATTCTTCGTTAATTTGTTTTGATAAGTTCTGGATTAATTTTGTTTGCCCAGTAGTCAGTATTTCTCCAGTTCAATACTTAGTTAAGTGGATTTGGTTATAGCTGATAGTGGTAATTTGGTGAGTCGAGACATGGATAGAGGGTTGATAATTGCAAAATAGACTCAGGGTTTTGTTTGGGTTTTGGTAGTAATTTCAGGGAGTGCTAAAGGTAGTTTAGGCATGGGAAAAGGGTAGTTTAATCAAATTTGGTAATTGTTGAAGTGAAGTGAGGGCAGAATAGGAATTGTATTGGGTATAGAACCTCCTAGGATGGACTATAGTGCAGGTTTCAGTAAACTTAGGGTAGTTACTTGTGTAACAAGCTAAGAAAACAAGGGGTAAAAAATAGAATTGAGATAGGGACTAAGGGTTGAAATGAAAATCTGAAATTGGACCCTAAGTTCACTTATAAAATGGGCACTCTTTTGCTTTGTGCGAGGAGGTTTTTTGGCAGCCATCTAAACCCCCCCCCCCCCCAAAAAAGGCATTCTACCAGTTCTGGGAGCCTAAAATTCCCTCAAAATAATATTGTTATATTGGCATTAAGATCAGAAACGATTTGGTTTTTCCAGTGTTCTATTCTATACTTGAGAATTACTGCAAATAGAGTTGTTTGGGATCTATCTGAGCTGTTATTGGTTGGTTTTTGAGAAATTCAAGCTGGATTTGAATTGCATCAGTGCTAGAAATTGTTGCTGTGTTTGATCTGTCACTGAAATTGCAAATCTGTTCCTGAACTTGCTGTGTCAATTGATTTGTTACTGGATTTTGAATTCATTCCTGGTTGGCTGCTGAGAACTGTTATTGCTGCTGATCTTCTCTTCTTCTTATTGCTCTTTGATCTCCAGGTACATATTCTGAGTCTTGATATCATGTAAATCCTCAGCTGAGATGAAATAAAGTGGAAGCATATTTTGTTTCGATGTTTTCATTATGCTTGACTGTAATAACTAAGGACTGTATAACTGGACTGTACATCTGGACTGTGTAATGAATTTTAATTCTGATTATAGCAATTCACATGTTAGAATCTAATGTTTACTTTCTATAATTAAAACAGGTTTCTACTGATTAGTTACAAGTTATTGAAGGCATTTAGTGTAGCTTGAAATAAATCCAGCGTGTCTCACTTCTAATTGAATTTGGTTTTGTTTGATATAAGGCCAGTGGCTTGATTTACACAGTTTGAGCTTCGGCTCATTCGACACAGGCCCAGATTCAAAAGTAGTGCCTTTGTGTCCAAGTCTGGGCCAAGTGAGCAGCCCAATTGTGACAAGGATACGAGGTCAGGCCTGCTTTCAGGCTAGGCTGATTTTGAGCTTGGTAATGTCTCCTTATTGGGCTTACTACAAGGCCCGTGTCTGGACAACATTCATTAACTGAACGTTTAAGGCCTGTTTTGGGGCCTGATTTCTCTTAAGGGCCTGTTTTAAGGCCCACAAAACTGAACATTTCCTTGGGGTATTTTGTTTAAGTTCAATACTATTTGAATACCTTGGCAATAATACATGGACATACTAATTAATTGGGGCCTTCTCTTGTTAGTAGAATACTTACTAGAAAGTCACAGTTCTTCTAGGTCGATTTTAGAAATAAATGAGATGAGCCTCGCTAAGCAAATATATAAATCGCGGGTCCCTCGATAAATGTTTAAGTTAAATACTTAGACTTCGGGATAGGTCGTTTAGCGAATTTCACGGCCTTCCCCAAAGACAATAATGCGATAGTCTCTTTAGGCACGCGATTTAATTAATCTTACCTTCGTAATTACGGGTGTACATTCATGTGACCCAAATCCAAATCTCAACGAAGTCGAAATGTGTTAATAATCACGGGTGCACTGGTGCAACGTGGTTCGAGGCGCATTTTCACGACGTTGCAATTCTTATTAAAATAACAATAAAAGTGGTTTACTAATAAAGGGCACGTAAGTTAGAACATGTTTCGGAATCAGATAAAATCAAATATGACAATGAAGCGACCGTGCTAGAACCACGAAACCCGGGAATGCCTAACACCTTCTCCCGGGTTAACAGAATTTTTTACCTGGATTTCTGGTTTGCGGACTGATAACAGAGTCATAATTTCCTCGGGTCGGGATTCTACTGGTGACTTGGGACACCCTTAATTTCCCAAGTGGCGACTCTGAAATCTTAATAATAAATCCCGTTCCGATTGTCACTTCAAGTTGGAAATAACTCCCTTTATCATACCCTCTTTACGCGGGTGTAGTGAAAAAGGAGGTATGACACGGCCCATGGAAATCCATCCAAGAACATATACAACACTGACTATAAGTCACCCAATACCGAGGAAAAAGGGCAATCTAATCCCGTGGAGAAATTCATCTCCAGATAGTAAGTACTTCAGACAAATCCATGTCCAGGGAAATCCATCCCTCAATAGTATCATACGCGCTCACTGGGGGTGTGTTATAGACTCCGGAGGGGCTCCTAAAGCCCAAGCGCTATCATAATCATCAGTGTAACCGCTGCGACGTGCAGCCCGATCCCATAACTGTCACTCATAATCAGGCTCGCGGCCTCACTCAGACTTCAATCCTCTCCAGTCTCACCCACGGGCTCACAATGTCATGAAGGCTAACCCGGAACAATGATATGATGTATCAATAAATAACACATGAGACTGAGAAGTGATATGAATGCATGAATATGACTGAGTCCTAAATATCAATGAAATCAGTGAGATGACAGCAAGAAAGTGACCATTATGGGTCCTAACAATATCAGCATAAAGCCTAGGCATGATATCTAGCATGATTGATAGCTCAGTTACTTAATCACATGGTGAAAACACATATATCAACAAAATAGGGCCACTATACAGTGCCAAGGAAACAACAGAGTCACAATTCACAAGGTGCACGCCCACACGCCCGTCACCTAACATGCGTGTCACCTTAATACCAATCACACAACACGTAATTTGGGATTTCATATCCTCAGAACTAAGTTTAGAAGAGTTAATTATCTTGAACAGGCCAATTGCAACACCGAGCAAGCTAAGCGATGCTCCAAAAGTGCCATCGCACGCGTAGCGACCTCCGAACGGCTCAAAACCCAATTCATATGGTGAAAATTGCTTCAAGAATCGCCTCAATCTGAGCTCCATAGCTCCAAAAATGTAAAAAATGGACGAAACCCTCGAAATAGAGTACTTTATACTTCTGCCCAAACATCCTCTTTCGCGAACCCGGGAACACCATCGCGTTTGCGGTGAGCAAAATAATCTGCCACCGTAACACACTTCACGTTCGCGGTGAGCATCTCGCGAACGCGACTCACAACTGATTCATACCTTCGCGAATGCAGCTCGAACTACGCGAACGCGGTGAAGAAAGACCTCCAGCTCCAGCTCCCAGCTCAACCCTACGCGAACGTGATCCCTCGTACGCGAACGTGAAGAAGACTTGCCCCAACTCTACGTGAACGTGGACCAATATCCGCGAACGCGATGAAGGAAATACTACGACCATCAAAATACTCTACAGTTCAGGACACTTGCCTCGCAAATGCGATCAAGGACCGGGACAGCAGATACCAGCAGAATACAACAGTGATAAATGAAGGAAAAATAGCCCGAAATCAATCCGAAACACGCCCGAGCCCCCCGGGACCCCGTCCAAACATACGAACAAGTCCAATAGCATAGCACGGACCTACTCGAGGCCTCAAATCACGCACAACATCAAAATGACAAATCACACCTCAATACGAAATAACTTGAAACTTCAAACTTCCACAACCAATGCCGAAACCTATCAAATCACGTCCGATTGACCTCAAATTTTGCACACAAGTCACATTTGACATTAGGGACCTGCTCCAGCTACTGAAATCGGAATGTGACCCCGATATTATAAATTCCACTCACGATCAAACTTTCGAAAATTCCAACTTCGCCATTTCAAGCCAAACTCTGCTACGGACCTCCAAATCACGATTCAGACGCGCTCCTATGTCCAAATTTACCCAACGGAGCTAACGGAACCATCAAAAATCTAATTTGATGTCAAATACTACAAAGTCAAAACTTGGTCAAACCTTTCAAATTTAAAGCTTCTAGCTGAGAATCATTCCTCTAAGTAAATTCTGAATAACCTGAAAACTAAAACCGACGATTCACATAAGTCATAATACATCATATGGAGCTACTCACACCCTCAAAAAATCGAGCAAAGTACAATTGCTCAAAACAATCGATCGAGACGTTACAGTTAGAATATTATTTTTTCATGTGCATATTACAAATTTTGTAAACTATTTTTGTATGGTTGTTGAAATATTTTTTAAATAGTTTTACAACTGAAGGATCTTTTGTCTAGCATCTCGCTAGAGTTGAAGGTTTTCTAACCCATACTTATGTGACTAATATTTGCTATTTAAAACATTATTGTATGACTACTGTTTTTCTTCAAGTATGATTTTACAAGAGGCAAGTAGAACTGTACTATTTTTTGAAAGGCATGATCTTGAGTCATAAGTGCACTAACTTGTTAATAATAATAGCATTATTGGTAACTCTAATGAAATGTGTGTCAAGTATTTCTTAAGCTTATGGAAGGTGATCGGTTCTGAGATGAGCATGATAAAGAATTAACCTTCATCTTCATGTTCCAAATAATGCGAAGCAAGGAGAAATTTAGTAAGTCCATTGATCGAATAAAGTACCAAGGTATGACCGACTCTCTATTGTATTTTTATAACAGATATTTCGGTATACCTGATCCCATAAAATCTCTTTATAGTGCCATAAAATATTTTTTGCTGACTTCTAAATTATGGCTTATTATGCAAGAACTAATTGATTTGATATAGTAGGATATTCTCAGATGCAAACCTTGTAGGCAACAAAGTGTATTGTAATAGAAATATTGGCATGGAGATTTTCAATATTCTCATGTCTTGAAAAATATAAATTCAAGGTTCAACAGGCTCATCTAGTTAAGAGTGAATACTTCTCCATGAGAAGCTATTGCACCGTGCAAATATTTTCTTACGTTGAGAAAAGAAAAGTTGACCTAAAAGTCAGAGATGAATCACTTGATACTAAGGAGTTATTTTATGCTTGGCAATGGTTCTAAGACTGGATAAGTAGAATTATATGACTTCATGCTAAGTGATGAATCCTTTAGAATATGGTTCTCGTAATCATGTGTGAAGGAAAGTTTATCAAAGAAGATATTCAAATAGTCGTTTCATGAAGATCTATTCTACACAAGTAAAAAGAAAATGGATTTCATAAGAATGATCCCATATCCTTCTCTTTGGTGATATGATCCCATTTCCTTTTTTCTTGGTGATATGAATACATGACCATTTCTTGACTCCTGTATGCATTAATATATTGTAGTCTTTCTAAGGGTCTTATGTTTTTGTTCAAAAGTTTTGAAAGTTTTACATTTGAGGATATCAAAAGTTTCTTAATCTTTGTAAATCATCTAGCGATTTTCAAGTGACTATGTGCGATTACACCTTCTTATGTGCTAAATGATGTTTTGGGAAAATCAAGTATCCCATGAGTTCTTTTCATATGATTTTACTAAGTTTTCTACTAAATTTTCTGGATTAAATACTGTGATTGTGAATGCTTGCTTACATAATTCCTGCAAGATGATTCCAATGATTCCACCTTTTTGACCATGATAAATGGAGAAGAAAAATATATGGTACAAAACTTTACTTGCAGAGATTATAGATAAGATGCTTGAAAGTAGGGGGAGCATAACTGAGGAACACATAAAGGGGAGCATAACTGAGAAACACATAAAGTGGAGGGGAACCTTTACTTGTTCCATCATTTATACATTAAAGAGATAACTTCAGGGAAGTAACTAGTTTATCTTACTTATCTATGTAATGTGTTTCATTTGATCTTCTTTGATTAATTTCTCATGTTTTGTACTCAATAGTTTGTCATCATCAAAAAGGGGAAGATTGTTAGGCCCAAGATTTCACCTATTGATTTTGATGATAACAAACCAATATGAGTCTTAATAAACGAATATTTACTTGTGGTAAAACTTACAGAGGACTTCAGTCATCTTTCAAGAAGATTCAGAGAAGTTTTTAGAACGGCTAGTTAAGGACCAAAGCTATAAATACCAGAATGCTCCAGTAAAGATGCACCAGCTTCGCAGAGAATTTTCCTACTCTTTTACACCTTATTCAAGCACTGTATTCTTATGTTTACAAGTGTCATAAAAGATATAGAGAAAGGGAAAAATACTAAGAGGTTGTGTCGTTATTCGTTTCTTTGGTGAGCGAGTGAAAATGAAAGTGTCATTGTTGGTGAGCGAGTGAAAACTAACCCTTATAGTTTGTTGGTGAGCGAGTGAAAACCAAACATTGTAAGCGTTGGTGGCGAACGCTAGAAATCACAAAAGTTGTACTCAACCCAATATACAAAGAGCTCTAAAAGATAACACTCTTGCAACTCAAGAGGACTGGATAAGGATACTACATTGGTTTCGAACCAATATAAAAATTTCTGGTGTCATTTACTTTATCACTCTCATATTATATTCTGCACCTTTACTATTTCTTATAATTTGCACTCAGTTAAATTGAAGGACTAACAATTTTCTGCAGGCTGTCTCTGTACCAATCGACTAAATGTATACTATAGTCGACTAAATTTTTAACAGGCGTACAATTCAACCTCCTCCTGTACTTTCAGAAACAAGAATAATGATATGGAATTTTTATAAGTTGTTTGATATTGAGGAATGCTACGTTCTTGGAAAAGGCAACAACATGAACGAATAAAGCATTTGAGAATTTTTAGGCTAGAGGGTTGACAATCTTATAGAGCTATGTATTTTAAAATAAAATTGTCGTTCGTAAAGTGGACTTGAATATGGTACAGAGTTTTTGTTGTGACACTGCTTTTTATATTTTGGCCTTTTAAAGAATTGGACCTATTTTCTTTAGTGATGACCTTACGTCTGAATGAGCTACCTTTGAGAGTTCTTGGTCCCAAAATGCAAAGTTTTTTGTAAATATAACACGAGCTAGTTAGTTTTCGGACTGGTAATTGAAAAATAATCATAATTGGCAAAGTTATTGAAAAATAGTCATTGTATTGCTGAAATACAGAATAATTCAGCATAATATGCTGGATTATGGAGCTCCTGCGTATAAACTTCCAACATATTATGTTGAAATCCCAACACAAGAAAGTTTCCAGCATAATATGTGGGATTATGGAGCTCCTGCATATAAACTTTCAGCATATTATGATGGAACTCCAGCACATTATAAAATTCCAGCATATTGTGTTGTAAGCTCATATGTAAAAAATTTGAACTCCAACATATTATGCTAGAATATTTTCAGATTTTTAAGAGTGTTTTTGTTCATATTTTATTTTTACATGAAAAGTGCCAAAATTTTGATTACTTTTGGAAGTGTGTATTTTTCAATTACCAGTTGTAAATATGATTATTTCTGATTTTTTCCCCAAAATTTTCTTCTCTCTATTTGTAGTACAGTTATCAACTTATCATGCTGCTGTGTTCAAAGAGAATTTAATTACTCCCTCCGTTCACTTTGTTTTTGGTTAAACAGTCAAAATTTCCATTTAACCAAGTATAATATTTTTAACCCGCTAGCTCAATTGGACTATTGAGCTAGACCAATAACAGAATTAACAACCACTTTTTTATCTACTACATCTCCTCTACTTACTATCTCTACATATAACTATGCACGTCGAAGTAGGGTAGTTGTTCAATCTTTCTCAGTCCTTGTGCCATTTGGATTCATATTGCCCTCGTGTGTGTAGCTCCAGTATAATATTATTTATCCTCCGAAGGCTTGATATCATCTTTTCTTGTAATCTTCGTTGGTTCCTCTCTGCCCAGACATAGTAAATCACAACTGCAAACAGGAATCCTAGCATGTGAGATTGAACCTGCATGAACTTCTCTTCGTTAACCATTCAATCTCAGCATTCCAACTACCAATTTGATGTCTTTCTCCCAGCCATTTTAACAATGCTGCCCACATATTCCTGGAGTAATCGCATTCAAAAAAGAGGTTCTCCAATGTCTCCTTAGTGTCCTTCCCACATATTACATAATCACTTGCTATTGATAGTCCTCACTTCCTTAGGCGACCCACTGTAGCTAGCTTTCTATGCATGGCCAACCATAGAATGAATTAACGCCTTGGTAATGCTTTTGAATCAATTGCAGTCATTTTCCAATGACACTTAGGGTACTGGGGCATTGTTGCAACATATATCTTTTTAATGCTGTTCTTTTCATTTATATAGTATTTATTCAGATCAGCAGAGGAATCCTTTTGAATTAGCCAATCCCTAGTGTCAAAGATTTTCCTAATAGCCAGCAGGCCTGCTTAGGAGTGTGCATAATCATTACGTCCTTCCCATTGATATATAAACTGTGTATCCATTGGATCCATAGGGTGTCCTTTTTTGCATTGATTGCCCATAGAAGCTTACATAAAGTAGCTTGTTCCAGTTAGACACATCAAGGGCATTCAAACCTCCATCTGAGAGTGGCATACAGACCTTGTCCCAAGAAATAAGTGCTCTCCTCGAAAGTTCATTACTCCTAGTCTAAAGGAAAGTTCTACAAGCAGTCACAATCAACTTAGTTATCTTTTTTGGCAATAAGAGTACCTGTGCCCAGTAGGTCTGCATTTCAAATATCACACTCTAGATAAATTATAACTGACCACTATAAGATAGGAATTTAGCAGCCCAACAATTGAGTCATGCAGTAATTCTTTCAATCAATGGAATGCATTGCTCGATAGATAGATTCTTAGAGGAAAAAGGGACTCCAAGGTACTTGAATGGCAACTCTCCTGCTTTGAATTGCATTTCTGTGAGGATCAATTCTCTAAACTCTCTTGGAACCCCAACAATATACAATGCACTTTTCTCCATATTTGATTTAAGCCCTGACACCTCTGAGAAATGTTGAAATCTACTCAAAAGTAAGCTTATGGATAGATTATCTGCTCTGCAACACATGATCAGGTCGTCAGCAAAACATATATGGAATATATTCTTTCTGGAACACCTCGGATGCTAATTGAAGTCTGGAATGCACTCTAGTGTCCTCAATGAACTATTCAGGTATTCCATCACCAATACAAATAGGTAAGGTGACATTGGATCTTCCTGCCTAAGCCCCTTCTTTTCTTGAAATTTGATAGTCAATCCTCCATTTATCAGTAGAGAATAACTAACAGTTGTCACACACTCCATCACAAGCTGTACAAACTTCACAGGCATACAATATTTTATCAGTATCATTTTTAGGAAAGGCCACTCGACTGAGTCATATGCTTTTCACATGTCAACTTTGATCAAACACCTTGGTAAGACCCCTTTCTGAGTGTATCATTTCACCAACTCATGTGAAATAATAACATTATCCAATATGTTCCTCCCTTCTATAAATGTTGATTGAGAAGGCCCAACAATGCAGTCAACCACAGCCTTTAATTTTTCTATTATGATCTTTGAATGAGTTTATAAATTGTAGAGCAGCATGATATGGGTCTAAACTCCTTAACAGATGTAGGACTATTAACTTTGGGAACCAATGTAACTGTGGTACAGTTAATACTCCTCAACATTTTCCAATTTGCAAAGAATTCCTATATAGCTTGTTGGACTTCTCCTCCAATAAGACCCCAGTATGTTTTAAATAATTCAGCAGGGAATCCATCTATACCTAGTGCTTTTTCATTAGGCAATTCTTTGAGGGCCTGATCTATGTCCTTTTCTATTATTGGGCTATTGAGTTCTCGTTGCTGTTGTTCGGTAGGAGAAGGTCCATTTCTGGTTGTATCGATATCAATACATGGCAATTCAGCATCACAAGTTCCCAATAAAGATTGGAAGAATCCTGAAAATTCTTGCTCTATCAGTTTGGCTTAGTGATTCTTGATCCTTGATCATTGTAGATGGAACCAATTCTGTTCTTAGCCTTCCTAGCCTTTAGATGCGCATGAAAAAATTTAGTATTTTGGTCACCATCTTTTATCCATATTGCTCTAGATCTCTGCCGCATCACTTGCTCATTAATTCCTTCCCATCTTTCTATCTACGACAACAACTCTTTTTCTTGTGAGATCAACTGATTACTAAATGGATCCACATCAAGTTTCCCTTGAGCAATCTACAGTTGTACCCTCAAATTGTCATGTTTCCTCTCTAATGAAGATAGCTCTTTGTTCAGCTGCCCTACCTTGTCTTTTTGTCTCTGTAACTTTACCTATATAGAGTACATAGTATGCCCCTATATTTGTTTACACCACACATCGTGTATAGCTTTCTCAAATTCTTTATTATACAGTAGCACATTGTAGAGTCTAAATGGTTTTGCCAGATAGGACTTGACTACTTCTGTGTTAATGATAATAGGAGAATGGTCTGAGACTCCAAGCTTTTCAAATATAGCTTCAAGGCTCGTGTAAGCCAAGAGGCATTACCAAAAGCCCAGTCGATCTTACTATAAATTCTGTGTTCTTCCTCCCTCTCATTACACCAGGACCATTGACAACCCTTTCTGTTGAATTGTGCCAAACCAGTATCAGTTATACATGTTTGAAATTCCATCAGTTCAGCTTGCTGCACAAGTTGCCCATTGATTCGATCATCAACAGATAATAAATTATTGAAATCACCTATAACCAACCAGGACTCCTGCATATTACTGTGTATTATTCTTATTTGTTCCCATAGGTCCCTTCTTTGAGATATAGTATTCTTTCCATACACAAATGTTATATCGTATGTAAATTGTGAACTTTTGTCTTTCACCTTGCAATGTACCAGTTGATCACTAGCCATCACCATATCAACCTGAACCATTTGCTCTTTCCACTATAGCCAGATCATTCCCCTCTCATTTATAGCATCATCAGAGTACACCTTCTAATCTTTGCTAAATTTAGCTCGAACTTTTGTAACACTTCTAGGCTTTATATTTGTCTCAAGGTAGGCCAGTAGATTGTTATTGTTTTTCAGCAGAAATGCCTTAAGTTCTTTCTGCTTGAAGGGCTTGTTCAGCCGTCTTATGTTCCATGAACTTATGATCATGGGGGATTTTCCTCATTGAGGCCAACTCCTTCAGTCACCTTGTTAGTGCTGCTATCATCATGAATTCTCAAAGGACTGTATCTATTCCTTCTCAGCAGTTTTTCTAAGTTTGCATCTGATAAGGCTCCCTTCTGTTGTATATGTCCTTGAGGCTTCATCATCTGCTTCCCTCTATCCCTTTGTTGTGGAGGTACTGCTGCTATTGTTTCCTCCTGATTCTTAGAGGATCGTTCAGGTATAACCTCATGTTGTATCTGTGATTGCTCATTTACAGACTTCACTCTCCACTGGGTAGTTGGTTGTTTCCTTTTTTGTTGTCTCATTGCTTTCACTTGTTGTTGTTTGGGTGGCATCTGGTTTTCTTGAGTAACAGATTTGGGTGCCTCTGGGCTACTTGTAGCTTTGTTCTTTCCTCTGTATGTTGCCATATCAGTAGGCATTCCTCATAATATGCTTGATTCCATTAATATTCCAGATTTTGTTCCATGCACTTTCCACCTGCCTCTTCAATCGGCATCTTATCAGGCAACTCCTGTGAGATGTCCATCTCTACAAGCATCCGTGCATAGGAAATTCTATCACCCTGAGCTGTTAGCTTATCTGAACATATAGGTTTCCCTAGGTATCTAGCAATTCGATCCAAATTCTCCTTTGTCCAGTACTGAATTGGTAATCCTGGAAAGATTACGCAAATTCTTACTCAATTAGAAGTCACGCTCCCAACGATTTAAGATCAAAGGTCTATTTTGAAATGTATAGGGCCCTTGTTGGATAATTTTGTTCCTGTCTTCCTCCTACTTAAATTAGAAAACGAAATAGTCTCATCGTATAGGTATACCTGCGGAGTAGTGACTGAATTCCACACACCATACACAAACTTAAGCATTTCTTTGAATGAGGGTGAACCGCCCAGAACATAGCCAATTAGAGCTGCCTTCGATTTCTGAGTTTGTTCATCCACTTAAATTTGATTCAATCTAACGACCTTTACCCCTTCCTTCATTATCGTTGGATAGTACTCCAATTTAAGCCCTTGTTGTTGAGATCGATTCCCCTACACTACATTAGCTATAGTTGGCGCTGGCTGGCTAGAGTTTACTTTCTGCATCGAGAAAGTTAATTTCCTTGCCGCTGTGTTTGCATCTACTTCCGCTGGCTTGGAAGCTTCCATTTCAGTACATTTTGAAGCTTCCATCACCGTAGGGGCACTCCCCATTCCTGTCATCCATTGGACCAATTAAATTTTCCCTAATTCTTGAGGTACTCCAGATTCCCGTGTTACCAATCTACTTCCGTGTCTGGTACTGTAGGCGGTGCAGTGACCTGTGATTTCTGTCGAGCCATGGCTATGTGTGTACGTTAGCTAACCCCCCGTTCACTTTTACTTGTCCACTATACTAGAGATATATTTTACTTTTATTTGTCCACCATACTAGATCAACTAAAGTGAACGGAGGGAGTATAAAATATAAAATTCAGTCGGGAGATACTATTGGAATGCGTGAGCTTCGATATATATTCAAGAACTTTGGCCAGTGCTAAAGAATATGCTACAATTGAATTGGCTGGTGCTTTCTATTCACATATGCAAATGATTATAATTAATGAGGATCGTCGAGTTGCGAAAACCCTTGGTTTTGTGGAACTTTATACGAAAATTCAAAGATTTTTAAAGACTTTAACGAACTGCGTAAAGAGCCAGAGGCGCTCAATAAATTTGGTGGTTTAAAACCAAAACTAAATAAAAAATATAACTTTTTTATAAAATTCATGTATATTTTTATTTAAAATACAGTCTTTTTAACATTTGAAATGCAAAGATATATAATGGTCTTTTTAAGAATTATTCCTAAACACGTTTTTTATGAGAAATAGAAATAGTTAATTTTGAGTTAAAATTAAAATTAAAATCAACATAATAAGGGAAAAAAAGAATAAATGTACGTGACGAAAAAAAATCAGAACAAATGAAGTAGGTGTATTTATGATTTAGTGAGAGATAGAAGCATAATTTAATTTACTCACTCATTTGAACAATCTCAAGAACACCTAAAAGATATTGAAATCTTTTATCTTTGTTGACTATAGAAAACTTATATTATAAGACACAAACTCCAACTAAATATTGCTCAGAATTTCTAAAGTATACTATATGTTGGATAAAATTTTATTTATAATTGATTTTTCCAATTTTTCTTTATTTCTTGTATTCGTTGTTTTACCTTTTTATTTAATATAGAATTATTTAGTGTCACGCCTCCTTTTTCAGATTGATAAGGAGTTTTTTTCCATTAAAGTGACATTATTCGAATAGGATTATTTATTTAATTAGAGTCGTCACTTGAAATATTTATTATGGTGTCCCAAGTCACCGATTTGTTTTAATATCCCAAATCGAGGAAATTGACTCTGTTTTAAAGTCCGCAAAACACGGAAGATCGGGTAAGGAATTTTGTTAATCCGGGAGAAGGTATTAGGCATTCCCGGATTCCGTAATTTTAGCACGGCCGCTTTAATCATACTTGGCTTAATTAATTGTTCAATTACGTATTTTTAGAACCTATGTGTATTTTATCTTTTACGACTTTTAATTATGGCGTTTTGGATTTATCTTTAAAACGGATCACATGTGCGTAAATCCATTTTTTTTTAGTTCGCTAAAATCATGTCACGCGTACGTGTACATAATTAATCACACTTTATTAATTATTAAGATTGTTTTTCGTGAGAGAGAATGAGGAGTGTAGATGAGAATGAGCGTAGAATGGAAAATGGGGAGTGAATGTCTAGAGAATTTGTCAGCCCTGAAATATAGGGGAAAAGGCATATTTTTAACAAATTTGGACAATTGTCCCCCTTCAGATTATTCTCTCCTCTCTTTTAATCCCTTTTACTTTTGGTATTTACCCTAAGTCCTCAAATTTGACCTAATTTTCTTGTCTTATTGTATTTTAGTCCGTATTATTCTCTTCTAGAACCTTCTTAACAGCTAAAAGAGAGATTTCCTAATTTTCTCGTTTCCTTTAGCCCCCTGGTACTTCCAGTAATTACAAACAACTATCACAAGAAGCTTAAACGGATTGAAACTCACAGCAAAGCAAACAATGTTCGAAGTCCAACCTAATTTAGGTGATTAAACTAATTTAAGCATGTAATTAACTAATCAATATCATTTAGCCTACAAACTTATAATTAAACTAACATGCACCTAACTATTAACCTAACACAAAGTTAATGGAACTTAAATCCTAACTAGTCTGAAGCATGCTAAACATATGAAAGAACACACTAATAGTCAATTATTGACGCAACATTAAACAAACAACTATCAATTCAAATGGCAATTTAGCAAATTCAACTAGGTATAATCAAAGCTAACTAAAACATGCTCTTAATTAAACTAAAACTAATCTATAATATGTAATGCAATCAAACCAACAAAATATATGAATACCAATCAAACAGTAAATCGGACAACTAGATAAAAATAAAAGAATAAAGAGAAAGGTTACCTATTGAAAACCTCATTGCCGGCCTCAAATAATCCGGGCAGTGGTCAATATCCTCACACGAGCACTGGTTCATGCTTAAAAAGCGGAGCCAGTGCTACATATATCGAATTATCCATCGTCGCTCGTAGAACAGAACGTAAGATGAAGAAGAAATAGTTAGAGTTCTGGCGGGTAAGCGGGTGGTTGACTGGAGTCCGACCGCCGTGAAATGTCATGCAACTAACATCACTCAATAAGTTTCAAAGAGACCAATCGACTGATGTAAATATTATGGCCATTAGAGCTCAAGTCAGTTCAGAAATTGAAAAAGAAAGAAAATAATTTAGGGTGCAAATCCTATATTGTCACGTCCCAATTTAAAATCGTGACCGGTGCTTAGGAGCAAGTACTCCCAAGAAAGCCTTATCAGTATTTTACAGAAAAAACGGACAGAGTTTCCACTGCTTTTGGACTATCCAGAAAAATTTCCTGTCTCAAAATCAACAACCTACCATCCTAATATCAAACCAACTAATCAACAACTTATCAATTAACCAAAACAAGTCTCCACCATTACTAATCAACCCACTAACAATCAGAAATAGTAATTTATCTCTAAATTCGATAAGGAAGTGCAATACTCATCATAAGTCTATAATAACGAAAGAATACTCGTGACACTAAAAGAATGACTATGGAGCGACTCTAAGAATTCAAATAAAAGACCATAACAATAAATAAAATCTCCGCCCACGTGAACAAGTGCGAGGCTCACCAAGAACTATCAATCTGTGCGCTCTAATTAACGAAATCCTCGCCTGCGTCAATTGCTGTCTCTGTAAAAAAAATAGCGGGAAGTGAGTGGCTAGCTCAGTGAGTGCCCTTTCTAGTGTATCAAACAGAAAATATCATAAGAATGCCCTTTCTAAAACGGTAAATATAATCAGTCTTTTCATGTGTTTCCTGTAACAGAAATCAATTTAACAAATCAGTAATAAATTCAGTAAACACTTTCTCATAGTAAATCTTTATGTTTGGGAGGTTTCCAAAAAAGGATCATGTAATACGTATCACTGTGTGGACCCCTTCGTAAAAGGAGTCAAATATAACTATAGGTCCCTACTCGAGGGAAAATTATAATTGTATGCTAGTTCTACCTTCCCACTAGTGAGGGTTGTAACTGTACTCGATAATCAGTAAATACAAGGTGCACCAGGTCTAAAGAACCCGTCGGTAGCTACGGGATCTTTCAAAGTCTCCTCATATTTATACTTTTCTTTGTAAACAGTAAATATTCATGTGGAAGCATTTTCAAAATAGTACAGGGCATTTCAATTCTTATCAAATCATGTAATCCAAATTTCGATAACGGTAATCATATCTCAAGTGATAGTAAAACATGTCTAGTAACAGTGAGAACCTTTTAAATAACTGTAAACATCTCAAGTAAACTATTCAGTACCATATCAAGTAAAGGACTTGTCCCACATACAATTTCAATCATTCGGTAACACCTTTTATTTTCAAAATATAGTATAAACCATGCAGGTTATGAAAATACTAATTGCGGTAAGATTACTACTCACCTCTCGAAGCCAACTAACCAAAGCTCGATTACTTATCGTTCCAATTGCTCAATTCGTATGCAATCTATAAATCAATATAATTTTAGCATTACCATCTTCTAACCCCCAAGTTTACTCAATTTAAGTAATAACGAATTATAATTTAGTAACCATGACTTAGTATCACTTAAAAATATCATTTGTTCGAAACTCATAACATTATTAAAACTAGTTCTCAACAACTACTTCATTCCACGTTCATATTTATTCATGAACTAACTTGATTCTTCATGGAAGTTCATGTTACTGTTACCATCAATAATTTCTTAATTTATTTCTCTAAGTAAATCTATCACGAATTTGCTTTTCTATTCTCAAACCTTACTTCAACTTCTTTACTAAGTATACCGGAAACTTTCAGTTAAATAGTAACACAGAGTTTACTTTCCTATATCTTCCTAATGAATATAGGATTACAAGCAGATTTACTTTTAGCATCATTGTCTACTTAATCGGGCTTTCAAAAAAAAAATATATGATCCAATTTGACTAATTCATTACTTGGCATATGTTGAATAGAAAATTCTGATTCTTGTTCATGGGTTCCTCATATCCAAGCAAACTGATATTTCGAAATCTAAATTATTGGTATTATCCTTTAATTCAACCCATGACAATATGTATGAAGTTATGTCAGTGGAATAAAATTATAAGAATACTTTGTTACCTATTTTCCAAAGCTTGGTTCCAACCTCCTCCTCCTCCTCCTCCTCCTCCTCCTCCTCCTCCTTCTTCTTCTTCTTCTTCTTCTTCTTCTTCTTCTTCTTCTTCACCTTTGTTTCTTCCTCTGCGCCTTCTTCTTTTTTTTTTCTTTGTTCTATTGCCTTGTATGCTTCTGCCGAAGCTTAATGGCTTCTAAACCTAGGCTTTTGCCTTTTGTGCCTCTCGTAATGGGCTTTGGCCCTAATCCCCCTTTTTTTGTTTTTTTAATTTAGTTTTCTATAATGACCAATATGCCCTGTTAAAAAAATAAAAATTAGGAGATATTACATCCTCCCTGTCACACCTCCTTTTTTCACTACACCCCCGGAAGGGGAGTATATAAAGGGAGTTTTTCCAATTAAAGGACAATCGAAACGGGATTTATTTATTTTAAAGATTCAGAGTCGCCACTTGGGAGATTTATGGTGTCCCAAGTCACCGGTTCAAATCCCGAATTGAGGAAAGGATTGACTCTGTATTACAGTCCGCGATCCAGAAATCCGGGTAAGGAATTCTGTTAACCCGGGAGAAGGTGTTAGGCATTGCCGAGTTCCGTGGTTCAAGCACGGTCGCTCAACTGTTATAAATGGCCTATTATCTGATTTTAAAATATTTTAAACCTATGTGCAATTTTAACTTTTAACTGCTTTTATTTAATTAATTAAAGAAGATTGAACGTCGTCTAAAACATGTCTTTGGATCGCGTCACATGAAATGCACCCGCAATCCGAAACACATTTTATTCAACGTTTTAGGATTTGGATTTGGGTCACATGAAATGCACACCCAGTTTAGGAAGGTAGTATTATTAAATATACGCGCCTAAAGAAACTACGCGTTTTTTTTAACTTTGCGAGGGCCATGGAAATTTTCTAAATGGCACGCCTCGTATTCTAAGGATTAAATCAAAATTAATTAAGCAAGGGCCATGCAATTGAGATATTTGTTCGGCACGGCACACCTCGAATCTACTCCACTAAACGAATTAAAGATATTCATATTTAAAGCTAATTCGAAATTTAATACCACAACTACATCACGGGAACCGTACCCGTTACCGTGATAAGCTTATTACGAGCCTAAAGTAAACTATGAGATTCATGCCCTAAAAGTGCAAACCCCATCTTACTCATCATCATTGTAGACCATCCAACAATCAACTAAGAAAGAAAACAAAATATTCTATCTAAATGCAGAATTACGCCAATTTCAAACTTACTGAAAGTCTGAACCAAACAAACCGAATTCACTCCCATTTAAACAGAATATGGTGTTTCATCAACTCACAGTAAAACACTATACCAATTATAACATGCTAAATCATAATACCGTTAAACTAACGTGAAACTAAGTATGGACAGAGATGATATACCCGATGTTATCATTCAGCAAATACAATGGTTACATCCGATTGATCACGACGACTTTCACTTTTGTGAGATAGCGCAGAAGAACACTAAAACCTTTATCACATCATATGTTAAGAAAACTAGCTAAGACAAATGAATCAGAATTTCAATGAGTCGAAAGCCAATCGATCAAACTCATAATGAAGCTACTACCTAAACATTTCATCTTTTCAACTTGTTGCTTTCAAATATATCGAACCAAAGAACAAAACATGGCAGAATATCAATCAACACAACGGGACATCAAACAACCAAGCAGAGTATCGAATATCTCATCCGAGCACAAATCAATACTAAGGAAAGAAACAACAAGGGGAAAGATGAACCTGAAATGTGCTTTCCTTTAATGAGATTTCCAACAGTTACACCAACAGAGTATAGCCACGATTACAATCGGCCTCGAGACATCAATAAAACTCAACAGGAACCACAAACCTCACCTCAATACCCAAATCGTAAACTCAATCGGAATGAATGACGGCCGAAACTCCGAACTCAACGGCATCTCAATCAAATTTCACGAACGGAAATTCAAAAACAAGACTGCATCTCTCATCTCTTTTTTTTCTGATTTTTTGAATTAAATCCAACTATAACAGAATGATTTTTGGGGCTGAGCAATGGTGGTTTGCGATGCACAAACTTCCGGCGAGTTATGTGATGAGGGAGCGGCTGGAGCTCGTTAATCCGGCGAGCTGCTGGAGCTCGTTTCTCCGGCGAGTCTCAAGCAGCCATGGTTAGCTTTGTTTACTTTTATTTTGTTTGGTGTTGACTTGCTCTAGAGATTTGGGAACACGGTCGATCCCCTGTTTGCAGGCGAAAAGGGCTGCTTGTCGTCGAGCAGAAGAGGATCGACGAGGGAAGGGTCCTGGGTTGAGGAAGACGAAGCCAAGAAGGGGGGGGGGTCCGTTTTGTTTTTCAGCCTTTTTCCAAGCGTATTTCTTGTGTCTCTTTTGTGTGTGTAGGTGTGGTTTATGTAGGTGTAGGGTCTAGGGTTATATTTTGTGTTTTTTGCTCATTATTCCCTAGGTCTTTTGTGTATTAGGTCCTTAGGGTCTTTTTTTTATTTGTTTTTATTTCAGAGAAGAGCCTAGAAAGGTCCCTAGGCTTAATGGACTAATCCGAATTGGGCCAAGAATTGAGTTTTAAAACTCTTAAAATTATGATCTAACAACTTAATTGACTCCTTTTAAAATAAGATAAGAATACTACACAATGCAAAAGCTAACATGAAACTATTATATATTTTTTTGTATTTTCAAGATTATGTAAAGATAAAAATAAGGTACTATTTTTTGTATATTTTTTTTATATTTATGAAAGATACGTAAGCTGAAATATTTTTTGTAATTTCCATTTTTATGACGAAAATAAAGTAAAAGAAGTCAAAAATAGTTGAAATGGCTATATTAGGCCTAAATTAAATATTTACATGCTAAAATATAAAAAATCTTGGGGAGGGTCAAAAATCACATGTCTACACTCCCCACCTTATAAAAATTCGCTCCCCGAATTTAACTCACGTACGTACCTGTAGATTGAAATAAATAAGGATACTTGTCTTGTATAGCACCTTCCAATTCCTATGTGGCTTCTTCAACTGTATGGTTTCTCCATAAGACTTTCACGAACACAATTTCCTTTGATATAGCTTTCTTACTTGTCTATCAACAATAGCCATTGACTCCTCCTCGTAAGACAACTTCTCATCAAGCGGTAGAGTTGGTGCTTCAAGCTCCTGAGATGAGTCTGATATACATTTTTTTAGCATTGAGATATGAAACGCTAGATGAATAAAGAACAACTCAGGAGGAAGTGCCAAACGATAAGCCACAGCTCTCACTCAGTCTAGTATCTCATACGGTCCTATAAACCTGGGGCTCAACATGCCTCTATTTCCAAACCGCATCACACCTTTCATATGGGAGACTCGTAGGAACACTTTGTCCCCAATTGTGAACACTTAATCTCTTCTTCTCTTATCTGCATAAGACTTGTGTCTAGTTTGAGTTGTAAGCAATCTCTGTCTGATCAACTGGACCTTGCCCACAGCTTCTTGTACTAAGTCGGGTCCTAATAAGTTAGTTTCACCAGCTTAAAACCATCCGATCGAAGAACAACATCTTCTACCATATAATGCTTCGTACGGTGCCATCTGAGTACTGGATTAGAAGCTATTGTTGTAAGCAAATTCAGCTAAAGGTAGATAATCGTCCCAACTACCTCCTAACTCAAGAATGCACTCTCTCAACATATCCTCCAAGATTTGTATAGTACGTTCTGACTGACCGTCCGTCTGTGGATGAAATGTAGTACTAAGATCTACTCGTGTACCCAATGCTTCTTGAAAAGATTTCCAAAAGCATGAAGTAAATTGCGATCCTCTATCAGAGATGATGGATATTGGAACTCCGTGAAGTCGGACAATTTTGTTCATAAATATCTCTGCATACCTCACTCCACCATATGTAGTCTCCACTGGAAAAAAGTGTGTTGATTTCATCAATCGATCTACAATTACCCACACTGAATCATAACCTCTAAAGGTACAGGGTAGTCCATTCATAAAATCCATGGTAATTCTTTCCCATTTTCACTCTGGAATCTCAATTTGTTGTAGTAGTCCTGCTGGTCGCTGATGCTCAGCCTTGACCTGCTGACAAGTCAAACAACTAGAAACAAAATTAGCAACATCTTTCTTCATACCTTCTCATCAATAAAATTGCTTTAGGTCATGATACATTTTTGTGGATCTAGGATGTATAGTGTATCTAGAGTTGTGAGCTTCTTCAAGAATAGCCTGTCTCAAACCGTCTACGTTTGCTACACATAGCCTGTCACCCATTCGAAGAACACCATCACTTTCAACAATCATATCCTTGTTTTTACCAGCTAAGGCCTCATCTCTGTATTTGCATAATCTCTTATCCTCATATTGGGTGGCTTTAATGCGCTTAACTAATGAAGACTTAGCCTGAGCACAAGCCAACAATGCCTCTGAATTTCCGACACTAAATCAGATACTGTATCTTCTAGTCTCTGAACACCTTTGGCCAAAAGTCTCTTTGCAGGAGCTATACGTGCCAAATTCCCCATATATTTTCTGCTCAATGCGTCAGCCACCACATTGGCTTTTCCTAGATGATACAAAATAGAACGGTCATAGTCTTTGAGTAGTTCCATCCATCGACACTGCTGAAGATTCAGATCTCTCTGCTAAAAGATATACTTTAGCTTCTATGGTCAGTATAAATCTCCCAAGTTTCGTCGTATAGGTAATGCCTCCAAATTTTTAGAGAAAATACCACTGCAGCCATCTCCAATTCATGTGTAGGATAGTTTTTCTCGTGATTTTTCAATTGTCTCGAAGCATAAGCTATAACGCAATCATTTTGCATGAGAACACACCCTAATCCCACCCTTGATGCATCACAGAACACCGTAAATCCTCCAGAATCGATGGTAAAGCTAATATTGGTGATGTTGTCAGACACGTTTTGAGTTTTTGAAAGCTCTTCTCACATTCTTCTGTCCACTGAAACATCACATTTTTCTGTGTTAGCTTAGTCAGTGGCACTGCTATTCTGGAGAAATCCTGCACAAAACGCCTGTAATAGCCTGCTAAGCCTAAAAAGTTGTGAATCTCTGTAGGAGAAGTAGGTTTGGGACATTTTTGTACAACTTCTATCTTCTTAGAATCTACCATAATTCCATCCTTGGACACAACATGTCCCAGAAATGATACTGAGTCAAGCCAAAATTTAAACTTTGAGCACTTAGCATAAAGCCGATGTTCTCGCAATGTCTGCAACATAGTCCTTAGATGATTCTCGTGTTCACCTTGGCTACGAGAATATATCAGGATATCATCAATAAATACTATTACAAATCTATCCAGAAACGGCTTGAACACCTTATTCATTAAATCCATGAATGCAGCTGGAGCATTAGTCAGTCCTAAAGGCATCACCAGAAACTCATAGTGCCTGTATCGAGTCTTGAAAGCAGTCTTAGAAATATCTTCAACTTTGATTCTAAGATGATGATAACCAGATCGGAGGTCAATCTTTGAAAAGTGAGCAGCTCCTTGTAACTGATCAAACATATCGTCTATACGAGACAAAGGATATTTTGTTGCGTATTGTCATCTTGTTCAACTTCCTGTAGTCAATGTACATTCTCAAAGATTCGTCCTTCTTCGTTACGAACAATACTGGTGCACCTCATGGTGATACACTAGGTCTGATAAAACTCTTATCTAACAAATCCTGTAACTGGTGATTTATCTCCCTCAACTTTATTGGTGCCATCAGATAGGGGGGTATCGATATGGGCTGTGTGTCAGGTCGCAAATCAATACCAAAGTCTATTTCTCGTTTTGGAGGCAATCCTGATAAATCCTCAGGAAATATATCAGAAAATTCTCTCACCGCTGGTACATTTTCTATACTAATTGTTTCCTCTCTTGTGTCATTTACAATAGCAAAGAGACCCAAGCAACCTTTCTCAAAAGTCATTGAGCCTTCATAAAAGATACAACTTTGCAAATCTCTGGAACCTGACCCCCATTAAAAACAAAACTAGGTTCGTTTGTTATCTCAAGCATAACTATATTTGCATGACAATGGACGATAGCATAGCAAGAATATAATCAATCCATTCCCATCAGCATGTCAAAGTCAATCATGTCAAGTACAATAAGGTCAGCTAGAGTATCTCTAGCCTCAACTCGAATCTGACAAGCACGATACACGTATTCAGTTAATAGGGACTCTCCAATATGAGTAGCAGCTAGAAGAGGATCATTCAATAGCTCAGGTTGTCTACCAAACCTCAAAGCAAAGTACGAGGACACATAGGAGTGAGTAGATCCCGGATAAATCAACGCAAGTGCATCAAATGTACAGACAGAAAGAATACATGTAACCATGGCATTCGAGGCTTGAGATCCTGTCTAGTAAATGCAAAAACTCTCGCCTGACCTCTACCAGCATTCCCTTGTCCTTGATTCACAGTAGCACAATCTCCAGCACCTCGACCTATATTTTCTGTACCTACAGCACCTGAAGTATTATGAGTAGTCTGAGTCGGTGCAGCTGACTGGATAGAAGCTTGGCTAAAATTGCGGAGGCTGAGGGCAATCCCTGAAGTGATGTCCCAACTGGACACATCGAAAGCACTCTCCAGTCAGAACAAGACACTAGCCCAAATATGATCTACCACAGGTCTAGCAGACTAGAGTAGTGGCATATATCTGCCTAGAATTACAATGTCCAGATGATGATGGTCCCCTAGTACCCTTTCTGTAATGTGGTCTGTATGTGGGCTGTGAAGACAAGTGTGTCCCTGTCTAAGAACCCTGTTGCTGCTGTACCTGATTTCCTACTCTGCGATTTTCACTAAAACAATCACTGAAAGATCCTCCTGTCTTGGCCTTCTTACGTAAATCACTGGTTGCACGCTCATCACGTCCCTTGTTTTCAATCTTTCTAGCGAGGTCGACTACATTAGAGTAGGACAAATTTTTCATCTGTGGGGCTACTGCAGTGTATAGAAGACCAACCAATCCATCAACAAACCTCTAAACTCAAGCTTCTTGGGTAGGCACTAAGTAAGGAGCATATCTAGCCAGATTACAAAACTTGGTGTTATATGTTGACACATCCATATCTGGAGTCTGAACCAATCTCTCAAAGTCTCTAGCATATTTTTTCCTCAGGCTGTCTGGAAGAAAATTATCCATGAACAACTTACTGAACTTATCCCATGTCAGTGGTGCTGCTCCTGCATGCCTTCCTAGCAATAAAGTTTCATACCATGTGTTGGCCATATCTTATAGTTTGTATGCTGCAAAATCCACAACTCTCTCACTAGAACATCCTAGAGCACGTAATGCCTTGCGTGTTCCACCAAGAAACTTTGAGGATATGCTGAATTATGAGAACCTGTGAATTTTGGTGATTTCAATTTCAGTAACTATTGTAAGGATACCTCCTTATTCCCGAAAGTCTTAGTCTGTGCAGGTGTTTGTGTCTGTAAAGTAGCCTGAGGAGTTGAACTTCCACCCTGAGTAGGCACCAAAGCCTCTTACACATTCAATAACCTTACCACTGCATTTGCTGGTAAGGTAAGTTGGTACAACAGTTGGCACTGGTGGTGGAGCGTCCTGAACTCCCTATTCTTGCACATGATCTGGCATAACAGCCAGGGGTTGACCCATGTTCACAACTTTAGGTTGAGGAGCGGCATGTCTTATAGTCAAATGAGCCCCAATTTGACCATCACCTCGGGTAGTACCACGTCCAGCACCACGTCGAGTAGATGAAGGTGTGTGTGTCTAGCCATATGCGAAAGAAATACTCCAAAGTCAATCTCAAGTTATCTCAACGCACGATCAAAGAATGAAAGAAGGGAAAACATTCCTAGATATTCAATAGCCTCAAGATCATTAGTATGGGCGCCTACATACCCATGAACCAGACTCTACTAAATATTGCTCCATGACTCGGGACTTAAAGCCTAAGCTCTGATACCAACTTTGGCACGACCCAATTTAGGATCGTGACCGGCGCTTAGGAGCAAGTGCTCCCAAGAAAGCCTTATCGGTATTTTACAGAACAACGGTTAGAGTTTCCCCTGCTTTTGGACTATCCAGAAAAATTTCTTGTCTCAAAATCAACAACCAACCATCCTAATATCAAAACAAACAATCAACAACTTACCAATTAACCAAAATAAGTCTCCACCATTACTAATCAACCCACTAACAACCAACATACTAATTTATCTCCAAATTCAATAAGGAAGTGCAATACTCATCATAAGTCTATAGTAACGAAAGAAAACTCATGACACTAAAAGAATGACTATGGAGCGACTCTAAGAGTTCAAAGAAAAGATCATAACAATAAATAAAATCTCCGCCCACGCGAACAAGTGCGAGGTTCACCAAGAACTATCAACTTGTGCGCTCTAATTAACGAAATCCTCGCCTACGTCAACTGTTGTCTCTATAAATAAAAATAGCGGGGAGTGAGTCGCTAGCTCAGTGAGTAATAACACTTAACCACAATTATTTTTATTAGGGACAAGTTAGAAAACATGCTAGTATATCAAACAGAAAATATCATAATAATGCCCTTTCTAAAACGGTAAATATAATCAGTCCTTTCATGTGTTTCCTGTAACAGAAATCAATTTAACAAATTGGTAATAAACTCAGTAAACACTTTCTCATAGCAAATTTTTATGTTTAGGAGGTTTTCAAGAAAGGATCATGTAATTTGTATCACTATGTGGACCCTTTCGTAAAAGGAGTCAAATATAATTGTCGGTCCTTACTCGAGGTAAAACTGTAATAGTATGCTAGTTGTCACGACCCAAAATCCACTAAGGGTCGTGATGGCGCCGGACACCATTGTCAGGTAAGCCAACACCAAATAACTAGTAACTTCTCATTTTAGATATTTCTGAGATCACTTCTTTTATACATTTAAACAATACATAATAAATTCTACTGAATAAGTAATGATACCTTTAACAATTTTAAATTACTGAATAATCCCAGAACCCGGTGTCACAAGTGCATGAGCAATTTCTAGGAAACAATATGGTACAATAACCGTCCAGAATACAAATTGGACAGAAAATAATTACAGTAATCTGAAAGAGACTCTGCTGGCTGCGGGTCGTCTCGAGAAGTGCAACTCACCTAAGTCTCTGTGTCAACCATGCCGCTACGCCCACTAGGACACTAGAGATACATGTGCCCGTGCAACAAAAATGCACAGCAAGTGTAGCATGAGTACGAAAACAACGTGTACTCAGTAAGTATCCCATCTAATCTCGAAGAAGTAGAGACAAGAGGTCGACTTTGACACTTACTAGGGGTCCAATAATAATATATCAATAATGCGAATGATCATAGATTTATTAAAAACGGCAATAACTCAAGTAAGTCAAGAAACAAGTATACATTCCTTTTTATATTTAGAAGTCTCCAAATTCATAATCCATTATTTATCAATTTATCTCAGACTAGAGAGGCAATATCAATTTGTAAATCTCAAGCAAGCGTTACAAGAATGCGCAAATCATGCCGGGGTCGTACGGCCCGATCCAACAATATTTAAACTGTGCACTGCCAGAGGGTCGAATGGCGCGAACCATAGATGCGTCTATTACCACGCACGCGAGTCATACATGCGACGCGATCAAATATGAATAAACAATCACCCTGCTCGCGAATCATACATGCGACGCAGGTACACATAGAAACACACATTCAAACAGTCAATCAAGACTTCATCAAGGGAACAATTACTCAAGGAGGTGTAAATTTCTCTTTTACAAGTCAAAAAAATGAAGTTTAACTCTTTTAGAAAATCATTTGCCACTTCGATATGATTTAAGCAATTTAAACTATCAATAAGGTTACAATTTTACAAGTAAGCATGCTTTTGGGTCCTAGACTACCCGGGCATAAGCATAATAGTAGCTACGCACGGACTCTCATCACCTCGTCCGTGCGTAGCCCTCACAAATAGCAGCACATATTCAATTAATTCACTTATGGGAACAATTCCCTCTTACAAGGTTAGAAAGGAGACTCACCTCGCTCCGAAACCCACTTTCCGGTCCAAAATTATGCTCACCCTCAATTCGGTGCTGAACAATCCAAAACTAATGAAATAGTGTATAAACTAATCAATGCATGTTCAAAATTTCATATTCCAACTATTAAGGTGATTACCTAACCCTACATGTAAGATTCCTAAAATACACCCCTGGGCCCACGTGCCCGGATTCTGGAAATTTTTGAAGAAAGTTGTTACTCATAACCATATGAAGTCAAATATATGATTTTTACCAAATTCCATAACCATTTTCGTGGTCAAATCTCATTTTCATATAACACCTAGGTTTTCATCTAAACCCTGGATTTCACCAATTTTTACATGTTAATCTATCCATAATCTATGTATTAAACTCATGTTGTGTAGAAATTACTTACCTCAAAGTGCTAGGTGAAAACCCTCTTCCAAAAGCTCCAAAAATCGACAAAATCCGAGACTCAAAACTCAAAAATGAGTAAAAATGGCTGACTCCCGTTTTAGGCATTCTGCCTAGGCAAGTCGCATGAATGAAATGCGACTTTGCCTGATTTTCGGGCAAAAATGAACTACTATCAGCTTTCAGTCAATGGACCATAACTTTCTATACAAATGTGCAAATGATGAATAGTTTAACTTTCTGGAAACTAGAATCAAAGATCTACAACTTTCATGTTTCGCAAATTTACGGATACCTTGTGGATTTTGAGATATAAGCTTCCAAATTAGGCTCCTCGCATCAGAAATTTCTAGGGAAATTGCAAAACAACTTTACCAGCCTTTATTCAACCGATCATAACTTTCTGTACAAATATCTAAATGATTAACGGTTTATTTTCTGGAAAGAATGCAAGGGCTACAACTTTCATGTCTTGCAAATTTTCAGATTCCTTATAGATTTCAAGATATGAGCTTCCAAAATCGACTCGCATCAAAAAATTTCTGGTGAACAGCTTCTGCAACAGAATTTCAGCAGCTTTCTTTGTCCGAAATCCATTCCGTTAACCTTCCGAAATCCACCCGAGGCCCTCGGGACCTTAACCAATTATACCAACATGTCCCAAAACATGACACAAACTCGCTCGAGGCCTCAAATCACATTAAACAACGTCGAAATCATGAATCGCGCATCGAATCGAATTATGAGTTTTCAAATCTTCCAACTTCTATATTTTGCGCCGAAACATATCAAATCAATCCGGAATGACTTCAGATTTTGCACACAAGTAACATTCAACATTACGGACCTACTCTAACTTCCGGAATCGAAATCCGACCCCGATATCCAAAAGTCAACTCTCGGTCAAACTTCTCAAAAACTTCAAATTTCTAACTTTTGCCAAACGACTCCAAAATGACCTACGGACCTCCAAATCCCCTTCCGATCGCGCTCCCACTACCAGAGTCACCACACGAAGCTATTCCCAGACTCGAAATCCCCAACGGAGATCGATATCATTGAAATGCACTTCAACCCAAATTTATGAAATTCTTCTAAAATGCTAACTTCCACAATAGGCGCCGAAACGCTCCAGGGTCATCCAAAACCTGATCCGAACATACGCCCAAGTCCGAAATCATCATACGAACCTGCTGGAGCCTTCAAATCCCTATTCTGAGGTCGTTTACTCAAAAATCCACTCTTAGTCAATTCTTCCAACTTAAGATTTCCGAAATGAGATTCTTTTTCCAAATCGACTCCGAACTTCCCGACAAAATCTGAATAGTGCGCTCGGACTGCCCGTCCGTCTGAGGATGAAATGTTGTACTCAACTGAACTCGCGTGCCCAACTCCCATTGAATTGCTCTCCAGAAATGTAAGGTAAACTGCATACGTCGGTCCGAAATGATAGACACGGGCACACCATGAAGGCGAACAATCTCCCGGATGTAGATCTCAACTAACCTCTCGGAAGAATATGAGACTGCCACAGGAATAAAATGTGCTGACTTGGTCAGCCTATCAACAATNGCTCACCTTAAAATTTGAGAACAATTCCCTTGTTCTCCAGGTGGGTGCCTGATGCTTAATCTCCAAAGGATCGGCCAAATCGTTTTTTTTTACTACACATAATATGTGTAAAAAGTTCTCATCTCTAAGCAATTGCTTTATGACATTATATCTTAAGATAATGTATCTACTCTTCCCATTGAAAGATTTATTTTCTTACAATGGTTATTGTCCTTTGGCAATCACATTTCATCGACATAATTATTGTCGGTTTAACTCACCAAGAGGTTGCTTAATCAACCTCACTTCCAGGCAATTTAAATATCATAATACCCCACCAAAAGGTGATCATACAATCATTAGTGAGTTTTTCACGTCTGAATTAGAGATTCAATATCATCATTGTATCCTTCTAATACAATGGAAAATCCACATACAGAATTAACTCATAGTATTTCTCAGGCAAGGCATAGAATCATCTCAAATAAAATGGAACTTGACTTCCATACAAATACCTTTTGAAACATCTTTCAACACATATAAGAATTTATTTTCTTTTGATATCTTCCATATTCAAATATCACAATAAAAAATTTTGAACATAGTAGCAAGTTTTACTTCTACTGAAATATCCCAAACTAATATAAAATATGCCATAATTCAATAATTTCTTCACCCAAATTACTTAAGAGACCCAAAGAAAGATAACTTTTCAGAGCCAGAACTACAATATAAATTTGATCTTCCAATATATATTTTCACCACAAAAAATCTCAATTTTTGAAAGGCCTCATTATAATTTTAACAAACAATATTTTCTAAGTATTTCCTTTTTAGGAACATGATATATAATTCTGGACATCACGGACCCCTGTTTTGTCGTCATCAAATTATTCCAATCTCTCCATATTATGGCGTGACACAAAGCCTTTGCGAAGTTGTGTAGGGAACATTACTTTAGCCCTAAATTGTGTTAACAGGGTAAAAATTACGAGACCAAATGAATTTGAAGTTTTCTTCTAACGATCACCACTAGAATGCTCATTGACTTGGATTATCATTTCGTAACTCACAAAATAATTTGAATAGAGAATGATATTCTCCGTAAGACCATTCTGAAAACTTAAAGTGCATATCCCAATTTCAGAATTAGAATAATAACTTAGACGGTTTCAAATTTGATTCTCCATAATAAAAGAATGTGAAAATATCCTTAAGATCGTTGGAAAAGTTGATTATGGAGAATAGGAATTAGCTTGAGGCATGTCAAGGACACTGCCCTTAAGGAAATTTCGCCCACACCGTGATGAATAAAATTAGGCGTATCCGCCAGAATTCAACAAGCTCTTCCAGTTATTAAACTGGGGGCAAAACTAGCAGAAAACTCAAGAAAGAAACCCAGCATATAAGAGGAAAAGATGATTCAGAAATTTGTATTAGAAACTGTGTCTTTAGCTCTTCAAAGACCATGTTTATATAGGTGTTGCTTCAACGGCTAAATAATGGCTAGTTAACGGCTAGTAACAGCTAGTTTGACTCTATTAATTGTAAAATAACTTACTAAATAGTAAGTTGATGGAAAATAATATTTCAGAGAGAAAAGTTTTCCCAAACCAAGATGGACATCACCTTTTGAGATATCACTAATTTTCCAACACCTAAGACAACAAAGGGAAGTTGGTGAATAATGAAATTAGAAGGAAAGAGAAGAAGGATTTCTTTTTGTCTTGCTGATGATTGTTTCCTTGTCTGGTTGAGAGCCTATTTATAGTTGTGATTGCATGAAACTTGGTTTTTGCATGGAAAAAACATGGCAGAGGATTTGCCATTTTTTACACTTCTTTTGCCACTTATCATAGCCTTCTAGAAGGGCTAAAACACTTGTCCAAAGGGCATTAAAATATTGCCACAGTCCCCCACTATTTTAAAGACCTTCAAACATAAACTTGCTGGATTTGTATGGTCCAAATGTAATTGGTTTGGTTTCTTTTGGACTATGAACCAAACTTAGACCAATAAAATTTAACTTACAGAATTACTGGTGAAATATAATATTTCTATGAACCAAATAATTCTTATTGTGAGCCAGAGATTTTATCAATCACATTTTGACCCTCGGTAATTTTGTTGTTCAACGCGGTTTTATGCCCAATAGGCCATGCGTGTGCCTGGTTATTCATAAGAGTTCTAGAGACTAGGCCAAAATCTCATAGGAGCGGCCCACTTCACTCTCATATAGGTGAATTCATTATCAAGTGTATACTACTTTTAAATACACCATCCATAAGGACTATAAATTTCATTAAGAGTTATAACTCATCCTCTCAATTAGTAGCAGTCAAGCTCTTTTAGTGCTTCAGTGCCAATATCGACTTGTTATTCCCCATATGAACCTGCTTCATAGGATCTCCAATCACATAGGTTGGGTTACCATATCTATTGACAACATATCAGCCTTAACCCCATCTCTTTTGAGATTTGAAGAATTAATTTTCTTCCCACAGGTTTAGTTAAAGGATCGGCCAAATTAACTTCTGACTTCATAATCAATGAAAATTATTCAATCTTTCAGCAGCTGCTTTATGATATCATGTCTCAATTTCATGTGTCTACTTCTACAATTATAATGTTACGACCCAAAATCTATCAAAGGTCGTGATGGCGTCGGACACCACTGTCAGGCAAGTCAACACTAAATAGTTATTTAAATCCTCAGTTTAATATTTTTTGAAATCATAAATTTTCTTTCAATATCAAAAAATAAAGAAATTGTTAATATATTCAAGATAATTACGTATTTACAAGATACCGTCTCAATTCATCCTATTTCATCAGATCCGGGATGTGATATGGTTTCGAAGGATGAACCGGATATGGACAATTCCAATAAGATTTCATTCTTGAATAAAAATCTATTTTTTGATTTATTTCATCTATTCCATGATCGGAACAGGGGAGGATACACGTTACACTACGATTTTGAATCAGAACAGAGATTTCAAGAAATGGCAGATCTATTCACTCTATCAATAACCAAGTCGTATCTGGTGTATCATAAGGGATTTGCCTTTTCTATTGATTCCTGCGGATTGGATCAAAAATAATTTTTGAATAAGGCTAGGAGGAGTAAAAGATGAACTTTAAAGAATAATAATAATAATAATAATAATAATAATAATAATAATAATAATAATAA
>NW_017674358.1:63988-92040 GCF_001879085.1 Nicotiana attenuata
ACACAGGTAAAGTCTCATAACCTTCGAATATGCAAATCTCTAAGTAGTGGTCTGAGCCACCATAGCCCTTCCGGGATCCGCCTACACATGACAGGCCCTAACAGTGGGATACTTTTGAATAACATCACTTACAGCGGTCGACAAACCTCACACGTGCCGTCACAAATCACTTGCATAACTTAATCACGTTGAAGGAACTGATCACTATCACCAATATGCCAATTCAACTATGGCTAAACAATCTATCTTCTTCCAAATTAATTCTTGATTGCCTTAGAATAATAATAACTCCATTCAACACATAACACACTCCATCCGCACTCATCCCGAATGACCTTGACTCACGAGACCATGTTTTCTCAAATCCCAGGAACCATTTCGTACCTCCCAAATGCTACACTGCAAGTCAAACGTCATAGAACATCCTGTGCCTCTTCTCATAAACTGCTACAAAGCTCGACTCTTAGCCGTACCTTATAGGCTCGCAATCATTAAGCACCACGCTTTACCCCTTTGAATCCACTAAGACCGTTGTTGAGAGCCACCCGCTCTGACTTGGCCCCGAATATAATCAATTCCATAAATCTCCTAGCATATGAATACCCTCTCGACGATGCACCCGGCAGAATCATTTTCCTTGAAACCCGTATCTATACAAGGCCTAAATCCCGAATCCTTCCCCATGTCTGGACACAAGCCAATAAGGCCAACCATAGCGCACCTTTAACAATTCCCTTGCTTAAATTACCAGTTATGTTCTTTCTGTAGCTGAAATGACCCATCTATATGCTAATAACCAGAAACCTCGCAAGCAGTTAACCATGCAACCCTAATCATAGGCGGTGGGACTCTCCCACTTAGCTTGAAGCCATTATTACACAACTCTGGACTTCACCAGCATCCTTCATCTCCTATTGACATAATCTTGCGCAATCAACCGCCAAAATTCTCGAAATCTTTCTGTAAAACCCCTTTTTATACTCTGAATCATCAACCACGTTTACACAACCGATCTCTTTGTTGTATAGCCAGTAGAATTCTTCACAGAAGCTTCTCCAACCATGCGATCGCCGATCTGCTCACTGGAAATAACCCACCTGAGCCTGTGCTCCTTCACTAGCTGCACAAGTCCATTCGCCCCTCGTGGACATCAATTAAATGTGCGGCAACATCCTTCCAATTCAAAGTTACGTTGTATCCTTCTTCATTTCTAGTAGTTCCTTTCCGTTATATCAAATCTCCTACCGCATGATAGCCCATACATCAAATTAGATCCGTAGACCCCAATCATCAATCACTAAAATTTCAAGTCATTCCAAACTCTCCTTAAAGTGCGTAGTCATCCTAGCACAAAGCCCATATGTAACCCCACCACTCTCCCACTTTGGTGGAACTCACCCCTCTAATCGACCACTCAACCTTTGCTTCTTATACCTGGCCTTCTAGAAATTTTAACCACCGTCTGACCCTGCCCACACGTCCTTCCTCATCCTTTGCTGCTCAGTTGTTGCCTTAATAAAATCTATCTTCGTAGCACTTGAACCCACAAATCGCTACTAACTTTAAACCTTTATGGAGATCATCTTTCTCGAGCCGTCGACATTAGAAACACCGATTCAATCCTGAACCACCGCACCCCGTGATATCTGACTGCCGCATCTTCAATACTATTACACAATATCTTACCCCAAAGGCGAATCGTAGAAGATCGTAACACCGGCGAACTGAGTACTTTCAATTAGGACAACGACACCTCATAATAGAAGAAAACTCCACCACGCTCGCAAATACCAAGTCTCGTTACTCCACCAGTCCACATCTGACCATTCTTAGTCTGTTTACCTTTCCCCTGTCGGGAATAAAATACTGAATCTCTAGATCATGCACTGAGTAAAACTCCCTTCAAGTCATTCACTGCCCCTACACGTAGGCAAACATCCTACCATCATATCAATACTGCGGAACAATCGTTCATAGCATCATGGCAACTTGTGCCTAGCCTCAGAGCATCTCAGAAGTACCGCTACTGAGCTGAAACGATAGAATATCCTTCCACAAGGCGACGATAATAGCTTAGACAACTATGCAGGGAAAAACATCACGCACCACCTCGGTAGTACCATTATAATTCTTCAATTCTCGATTTATAACAAGTGGTTCGCGTCGCGTAGGATTGAGTAGGAAGGAAACAGGGGCATAAGCCTCCAGTAATCAAATCGCACGATGAGGAATCAAGAAGGGAAGTACTTCTAACAGTCCTGCAGCCTCCCGAAGATAAGTACAGACGTCTCTATACCGATCCGCGAGACTCTACTAGACTTGCTCATGACTCGTGAGACCTACGGGAACCTAGTGCTCTAATACCATGCTGTCACGACCCAAAATCCACTAAGGGCCGTGATGGCGCCGGCGCCACTGTCAGGGAAGCCAATCGAAATACTTAATTGAATTCTTGTTTTAATACTCTTGAAATCTATGATTTTCTTTCAAATTTACCAATTAAAAAGATAATCGTCTCAAATCAAATTAAATGAAGTAGTTAACACAAAATACTTTATAACCATCCCAGAACCCGGTGTGACAAGTGCATGAGCAATTTCTAAGAAATCGAATAAAGTACAACATCTGTCCGGAACACTAATTGGACAGAAAGTAAATTAAATTCTGAGGGAGACTATACTAGCTGCGGGCCGCCTCAAGGAAATACAGCTCACCTAGTCTCCGTGTCACCCATACTGCAATGCCACTAGGCCACTATAAGTACCTGCACCTGTGCAAACAAATGCACAGCAAGTGTAGCATGAGTACGAAAACAACATGTAATCAGTAAGTATCCCGCCTATTCTCGAAGAAGTAGAGACGAGATGGAAACTTCGACACTTACTAATGGTCCAATAATAATATTATTAATGTGATAAATTACGGATTTATTAAGAACGACAGTAAATTCGAATGAGTCACAAACAGGTAAAGGTTCCTTTTTATTGAAAGTCTCCAGATTCATAATCCATTAATTAACAATTATCTCAAGTCGGGGAGAGCAGATATCAATATCAATAAATCTTAAAGCAGGCAATACAAGCATGCGCAACTCATGCCGAGGTCGTACGGCCCGATCCAACATAAATGTAAAATATGCACTGCCGAGGGTCGAACGGTGCAAACCATAGATGCATCTATTACCCCGCTCGCGAATCATATATGCGATGCGGTCAAATTTAACTAAACAATCACCCTGCTCGCGAATCATACATGCGACGCATGTACACATAGAAATACATGCTCAAACAGCAAATTAAGAATTTATCGGGGAACATTTATCCAAATAAAAGCCAATTCACTTTTAATGATTCAAGAAAATGTAGTTTAATACTCTAAGAAATTCATTTACCAATTCGATAGGATTTAAGAAATTCAATTGTCAATAAGATCACAGATATTCCAAGTATAGCATATTTTTTGGGTCCTAGATTACCCGGACTTACACATATTAGTAGCTACGCACAGACTCTCGTCACCTCGTGTGTACGTAGCCCCCACAAACAGGAGCACATAACCAATTATTTTACCTATAGGGACAATTCCCTCCTACAAGGTTAGAAAGGAGACTCACCTCGCTCCGAAGATCCATAACCGGCATTCCACGCCCTTCCGAAGACTCGAATCGATGCTAAATGCTCCAAAGCTAGCCAATAATTATGCAAATCCATTAATATATGCTCAATTACTCATTACAATCCAATTTATAACAATTCCTAACCCTGATCGAAAAGTTGACAAAAACGCCCACGGGCCCACGCGCCCGGATTCCAAAAATTTTCGAAGAACAAGTTTACCCATAACTCCACGAACTCAAATATATAATTTACTCTCAAGTTCATACCCAAAATCGTGGTCAAATTCTAAGAATATCAATTTTCTAGGTTTTCCTCAAACCCCCAAATTTCTACTAATTTACATGCTAAAATCCATACATAATCGATATATTTAACTAAAGATAGGTGGGATTAGCTTACCTTGTCGTTGATGATGAAAAACCCCACTTGAAGCTCTCCAAAATCGTCCACACCCAATGAAAAATGGGGGGGAAATGACCAACCCCCGATTTTATAAGAACTTACTGCCTCCAGCACTTCCGCACCTGCGGTCCCTTGACCGCTTCTGCGGTTCCGCAGGTGCGGCCTTTCTACCGCTCCTGTGGTTTCACACCAGGCCCTCATTTCCGCTTCTGCGACTCGACCGCCGCAGGTGCGGTCCTGCTTCTGTGGCTACATGACCGCATCTGCGGTCCCTTCACTTCTGGTCCAAAACCGCATCTGCGGCTCCTCTGGCCGCTTTTGCGGCTTCGCACCTGTGGCCCAAGTCTCGCAGGTGCGGTTATACCAGCAACCAGCAACTTCAGCCTTTCAAAAATTCCATTTTCGATCCATTAACCACCCGGAATCCACCCGAGGCCCCCGGACTCCAACCAATCATACCAACCAGTCCCAAATCACATTACGGACTTGCTCGAGGCCTCAAATCATATCAAACAATGCTAAAATCACGAATCGACCTCCAATCCAAGCTTTATGAACTTCAGAACTTCGAACTTCTACTTTCGATGTTTAAACCTAGCAAATCACGTCCGATTGACCTCAAATTTTGCGCACAAGTCATATTCAACATTACGGACCTACTCCAACTTTCGGAATTGAATTCCGACCCCGATATCAAAAAGTCCATCTTCGGTCAAACTTCTCAAAAACCTTCAAATTTCTATCCTTAGCCAAATGGCTCTAAAATGCTCCACGGACATCCGAATTCACTTCCGATCGCGCTCCAGAATCACCATACGGAGCTACTCCTAGACTCGGAATCCCAAACGGACATCGATAAAACTGAAATGCACTTCAACCCAAATATATGAAATTTCTTCCAAAATGCTAACTTCCACAATAGGCGCCAAAACGCTCCTGGGTCACCCAAAACCCGATCCGGGCATACGCCCAAGTCCGAAATCATCATACGAACCTACTGGAACCTTCGGGTCCCAATTCCGAGGTCGTTTACTTTGAAATCCAATCCTAGTCAATTCTCTCAACTTAAAGCTTCCGAAATGAGAATTTCCTCTCCAAGTCAACTCCAAACTTCCCGAAATTTAATTCTGACCACGCGCACAAGTCATAATACCTGAAATGAAGTTGTTCATGGCCTCAAACTGCCGAACGGCACGCTAGAGCTCAAAACGACCGGTCGGGTCGTTACATCCTCTCCCACTTAAACATACGTTCGTCCTCGAACGTGCTAGGAACTGTGCAGGGGTTGTCCAGAATCACTGTTTAATACCTCGAGCACCTACCCGTGCTACCACAACTCAGTTGGGCGCCCTAGCTCGGTCTATCTGGAGATATCCTTTTTCACTTAAGCAAATAAGCCTTAGAGCCCAATTCCATCATCCGAAATTCTCTGCCAGGCCTGTTCTAACATACGCTCACCGTATCAATAACTACATGCAGCACCAAGTCATGACTGCATACCTTAGCTGAATTCACACCTTGCACCACTTCACTCACAGGATCACAATAGCATTCCCTGATCGAATAAGTCGAAATTCCACGAATCTGATGATCCCATTGCACCTCATGACCTACATAGGTCTTGCTCTAACTCTTACAATACCGCCACGACGGAGGAGATGTGTAGAAATTCATAACCAATTGCCGAACCAACAAATCGTTGGGTCTATACTCCTGTCAAGAACCATCACCTCATCTTGAACCAAATAAGGACCTTAGCTCCTTAATGTACTTCATATAATCCGATCGCACTGATCCCAGATCCAATACCCTTGTCTCACCCTGTACGAACCGCTCAGGCAATAAGCCACCCCGGACACGACCAAAAGTCTCATATGATGCCACAATGTGCCAATAGGCTACCAATTCGAACGCGAAACAAAGTAAAATGAACTCTGAAAAGGGATTCCAATCACCCCGCTCGCGAATCATACATGCGATGCGGTCAACATATTTGAACAGACACCCCGCTCGCGAATCATGCATGCGACGCGGGCACACAGATAATATAAGTTCCTCTCAAGAAAAGAGGAAACAAAACACATAAAAACAGATACGGGGAACTGTACTCAACGTCTCGCTGTTACGGTGTGCAACCCGATCCAAATAACATACCCATGGCAGCGTGCCACCCTATCCACACATAGATTTCACATAAGGAAATATACATCGAGCTAAATTGCTCATTACAACAAAATGCCGAATATCGGTCACCACCACTCTAAGTGCATAATACCATCCCCGGGGAGACATATAGTGCCATAGGCTACAAAACTCAAGCACAATTGGGGTGAGATATACGATCTGAATCTCAAGAGCCATTTTTCTCATATAACATTACCTCTACGCGGACCTCAACACATAAGCAGTTCACCAAGCCGTCTCATAACTCACACGGCGCAATATATCATTACTTGAAATAACTGACGACGAAATAACACCCTGAATGCTCTTCCACAAGGAGCGCCTTACTGAAATGAACACATCTGGCCCGATATAGAGCCCATATTCACATTTAAACCCCTCTGCGGACCTCAAGCTGGTTTTGATCGCACTGAAGTAGGCTGATGACCTTTCACAGGCCCATAAATACTCCTCGTTTTCCTCATAACACACAAGAACAACCATCATAACCGGAGTAATCCTCCACAGTCCACAACCCAATAAATCGAGTGCCCTCCAGGCATCCATTCTCAAATTAGTGATATCACCACAATCTTCCTACTTGGTTTAACTCTTCAACCAATCAAGTGACTACATGCCACAATTATACAACCTTCCCGTGACAAATAACAGGTCTGTACATCTAGACCACCGACCGCACCAACGCTAAGGAGCGACCAAGAATCCTTAACCAGGATGCAAAGCCTTATTTACAAAACACCGATCTCAGGTGACGCTGAAGACAATACCAACTTACTTTAAACATCGAAACTACTTTCCTGCTCATCTGAGCTCATGACATCCATGTCAACATCGAGATGCAATCTTGATCCTCGCTTCAATTTCCATGCCCCTCACTGTACCCAACAAGCCAATAGTTTAACACTTCATCATATAAAACTTTTCACTTAACTCACTTCAGGAGAACCATAGAAAGACACAGGTAAAGTCTCATAACCTTCGAATATGCAAATCTCTAAGTAGTGGTCTGAGCCACCATAGCCCTTCCGGGATCCGCCTACACATGACGGGCCCTAATAGTGGGATACTTTTGAATAACATCAATTACAGCGGTCGACAAACCTCACGCGTGCCGTCACAAATCACTTGCATAACTTAATCACGTTGAAGGAACTGATCACTATCACCAATATGCCAATTCAACTATGGCTAACCAATCTATCTTCTTCCAAATTAATTCTTAATTGCCTTAGAATAATAATAACTCCATTCAACACATAACACACTCCATCTGCACTCATCCCGAGTGACCTTAACTCACGAGACCATGCTGTCTCAAATCCCACAAACCATTTCGTACCTCCCAAATGCTACACTACAAGTCAAACGTCATAGAACATCATGTGTCTCTTCTCATAAGCTGTTACAAACCTCGATTCTTAGCAGTACCTTATAGGCTCTCTATCATTAAGCACCACGCTTTGCCCTTTTGAATCCACTAGGACCGTTGTTGAGAGCCACCGCTCTAACTTGGCCCCGATGTCACACCTCCTTTTTTACACACCACCCCGAAAGGATAATGTATAAGGGAGTTTTTCCATTTTAAGTGACATTATTCGAAATGGGATTATTTATTTGATTTTCAAAGTCGCCACTTGGGATAGGTTTGGCTTTTGGTGTCCCAAGTCACCGGTTTTTCTCGAATCCCAAATCGAGGAAATTTTGACTTCCCGAATGGAGTCTGCGAACCAGAAATTCTGAATAAAGAATTCTGTTGACCCGAGGGAAGGTGTTAGGCACCCCCGGATCCCGTGGTTCTAGCACGGTCGCTTAAACCATTATAATTGGCTAAAAATCTGATTTTAATACATGTCATCCTATAATGCAATTTTAAAATTATTTACCGTTTTTAATTAATTTTAGGAAATTGAACGTTGTTTAAAACATATTTTTGGATCATGTCACATGAAATGCACCCGGACCCTCGACACATTTTATTCAACATTTTGGGATTTAGATTTGGGTCACATGAAATGCACACCCGAATTTAGGAAGGTAAGATTATTAAAGAACGCGCCGAAGTGACTAACGTGTTATTAACTTTGCGGGAGGAAATAAAAATTCGTTAAATGGCACGTCCCGAGTTCTAAATATTTTTAATGAAGTAATTAACGAGGGCCACGCAATTCGCGATTTTATTTGGCGCGGCACACCTCGTTTAATTTTAAAGGCCATCCTAAAGGAACTATGATTTTCTATTAAGTATTGTCTCTAGAGGGCCTAATTAATTAGCATTGTGACTTAATTATTATTTAAGGCTTTTGAGTAAGTTCGGGCCTCAAGATCAAGTCCAAATTCAAACAAAAGGACAACCTCTTAATTCAAATTCGCTACTTAACTTGAAGGCCCAAAACTTGCGCCATAAAATTAAACTAGTAAATTTAAATGGCATTAAGCCTTCACCCTAGTGGGCTTCATAGCCAGCCCAAAAAGAAAGGAGATTCATTTAGCTTCGACTACTGGGCTACAGCACTAGCCCAATTGCAAAGGTACTGGTCCATAGGCTAACAAGATTCAAATTGTCTACCGGGTAATTGGGCCAAGCGTTGGGCCTAATTTTTATAGTCCAAGTAACATGAACAAAGGCGAAATCAGTATTAACATAGGAATAAAATCAAGGACCTGATGATCTATTTCAAACAGAATCTGGTATCAATTAATGGTGATCTAACCTATAAACTCATTCACATTTTTTAACATTAAACAGGGATTATCATATTTACTGGAATAACAACGAACATAATAATGCTCAATTTACGACCTAGCACCTGAATCATACGGAATTCCAGTTAAGGTTTTAAAACATACTAATAAAAAATTGAATAATGAGCACCCTAGGCAAACAGTCACGAAGGCAAACAGTAGCGTCCAGAATTAATACACTGCTGAGCATTTGAATTACTAAACAAACAAATGAAATCCTGCTAAAGTTCATAGCCTATATTAATTCAATTAGGTTTAATTACTCAAATGAGATTCAATTACACTAACTAATACGATTGCATATCCTACTTGAATAATTTCTAGAACAAAAGGAAAAACAGTCCAGTTATTACAATCATCGAAATCCAGATCTTTAAATTTCAAGTGCTACTCCTGTATAAAATAACAGTCAAACTAATGTGCCTACATGTAAACTAAACATGAAAATAATATGAGGAGTATGTCATTTCTTCAACGATTCAAGTACATGGCTGGTTCAGCTCTTCATACATCAATTGAGGCTGAAAAAATACCTGGAAATTAGAACAAAAGGAGGAGAAATGGAAGTCAGCTAAAGCAGCAATTCAACAGAGGTAAAACTGCAGCTGGCAACAGTAATTTCCAGTCCAAAACCTAGGAAAAACAGGACAGATTGCAATATGCTTCCAAAATGATCTTCAAACCAAAACTAAGCTGAATTTTGAAAAAGAAAACCTAGCTGATGAACTAATGCAACTGACTAGAAAAGATCTGGAGCCTTTTTGTTTTGAATTTTTCAGTAGTTTTCAGTGGTGTTGAATTCGAGTTTTTTTGAATTTTGATTTCTCTAAATTTCAGATGTGAGTTTTGAAATTTTTGGAACTTTGGATCTCTAGACTGCTAAACTGGGTTTGAATTTCAAATTTTCAGAACTTTCTAGCTTCTAAAACTTGTGGGGATTTTTCAGATTTCAAAATTTCTCCAGATTTTTTTTAACTTTCTAGACTTCCAAAACTTGTGAAACAAGGCAAGGGGTATGCCCTTTTATAGCCAAAACTAGGGCTGCATTCAGATTTCTCATTTACACCTTAGGTCCCTCTTTTATTTTAAAATTTTTAGCTAGTTAGTCCCTTATTTATTGGCTTGTTGCCCAAGTTAGACCACTAAATCTCTAAAATTCTAATTGGAACCCCATCTAGAAAGTTCTAGGGGTTTCCAATTTCAGTTACTGCATTATTCTTTATTTTGAAGTACCTACATTACTCTTAGATTGGATTCTGATTTACTAAACTATGATGACTAACCTCCAGCCTTGTTAACTTTGGTCAAAACTGACCACAGTTAAGCAACAAATGCTGGATCATTCAAACAAATTCAATTATACTAAAAGAAGAACCTAAAAATATAACTAATAGTCTAATTATCATATTTTAAGTATCAAAAATCAAAACTAATTATAGAATTAAACTTGAACAACTGGAATTAATTCTAATACCAATCAAACCAAAATTAAAACAAGTGAAGCTGCAAAGAATTAATATAAACAGGAAGAAGGAAATCAAAGCTCAAACCAGAATCAACGAACATGAGATATACTAACTGAGTTATCTAACTAGATGTGACGACCCGACCCGTCGTCACGTGAGTTACCGCCCCGTTTCCCCCATGTTATGTTTCTTCATGTTTCATTATCAGTATTTGATGTGTTAGAGTGGGTTTGGAATGGTTTTGATAAGAAATGAAACACTTAATCTCTTTTAAGAAGGCTTAAGTTGGAAAAGTCAACCGGATGTTGACTTTTGTGTTAGAGGGCTCGGATTTGAATTCCTATGATTTGGTTAGCTTCGGGGGATGATTTGTGACTTCGGAGTGCGATCGGAATTGATTTTGGAGGTTCGGTGTATAATTAGGCTTGAATTGGCGAAGTTAGTATTTTGGCGAATTCCGGTTGGTAGGTGAGATTTTGATCTGGGGGTCGGAATGAGATTCCGAGAGTTTCTGTAGCTTCGTTAGGTGATGTTGGATGTGTGTGCAAAATTTCAGGTCATTCGGAGGTGTTTTGTTTGGGTTTCTGATCGAATGCGTGTTTCGGAAGTTTTAGAAGAACTTAGGCTTGAATTCGATGAGAAATGATGGTATTAGTGTTGTTTGAGGTGTTTTAATGATTGGAGCAAGTTTGAATAAGGTATTTGATCATGTTTGTATTTTTGGTTGAGGTCCCGAGGGCCTCGGGGTGATTTCGGATGGCTAACAGGAAGTGTTGAACTTAGGAGATTGCAGAACCTGTGCTGCTTCTGGTATTTTCGCTCATGCGGAAATGGGACCGCAGAAGCGGTACCGCAAAAGCGAGTCAAGAACCGCAGAAGCGACAGGCATCGCAGGTGCGGAGGTGCTGACCGCATCTGCGGAGTCGCGGATGCGACAGTAGGACCGCAGATGCGGAATTTTGGAAGGCTAAAGGAAACCGCACCTGCGTAAAAGGAATCGCAGATGCGAGACCGCAGAAGCGGTCTAGTAACCGCAGAAGCGGTCTTGTCCGCAGAAGCGGCTCCCCATCGCAAAAGCGGAAGTCGCAGATGCGACTATGTAGCCGCAGATGCGGAAATAACTGGTCAGAAAGGGTTTTAATTCCCTTCACGAAATTTTACAGAAAACATATTTTTAACTTCGGACTTGGGGTGTTCTTGGACTTAGAACACAATTTTATCATGCAAAAACATGAAATTTCACTGAAAACTTAAGGAAATAAGGTCAAAAAATGGTGGTTTAGGGCTAAGAGAACAAAAATGAGAATTTGAAGGGTCATTTGGACTCGGATTGTGGTAAATTTGATATATATAGACTCGTGGCGAGACGAGGAATCCGATGATGTGAATTTTGTAATTTTTAGAGACGTGGGCCCGGGGCTCGGGTTTTGCCAACTTCGTGATTTTCGATGTTTTCGAGTCTTTTCGATTGGGTTATATTCCCTTAGCATATTGTGACGTATTCGTTGTGGTTTTGGTCAGATTCGACGCGCGAAGAGGTGAATTCGAAAGGCAAGGGCATAGCAAGCTAGGACTTTGGCCGGCTTGAGGTTAGTAATAAATGTAAATGCTGTGTTGAGGGTTTGAAACCCCAAATTTTGCACATCGTAGTGCTATGTGAGGTGACTTGCACGCCGGATAACGGGCGTGGGGTAGAGCACCGTCAGGGACTGTGACTTGGTCCGTCCCGCTTAATAAAATTGGTACCTATTTGATTGTAGATTTGTAATATCCTTATAAAAATGGATTAATTGTCATAATTGGGCTTCGTGCCAACTACTTGAATCCTTCAGGGATTATTTTAATGGTTTCTTACCATATTTATAAATATTAAACTCAGTCCTGGTAATTAATACTGTGTTTGAAATCTCAGCCTTTTTCTTAAATTAGAAATTAAGTTAATATTTTTTAAATGAAGTTTGGGCTGAATATTTTTATACTATTGTGTGATTTTTGGACTGGTATGGGATCGGGCTGCACGCCGCAGCAGTATTATAATGATATTGATATGAGGCCAAGGGCCTGTTTGATGCCACGAGATGGCTTATTATTGCGCTTGGGCCGTAAGGGGCCCCTCCCGGAGTCTGCACACCCCCAGTGAGCGCCGTCGACGTTAAATAAATGGAGCGGGCTGCACGGTCGCAGCGGGGTACTGGAGGTACCGGTTTATGTGTTGCATTGCATACTTGATTGCCATTTACTTATTTATCTGTTGTGATATTTCTATAATTGTATTCATTAGTTTATTGAGTTGATATGATTTAGATTGAGCTGCTGTAATTATAGCTTACTTTGTGCCTGTCCAGGATTTCTTACTCTCAACCCTTATTTATGTTTATTACTTTCTGGGTTGGAAGTACTCACAATACTCCCTGCACCTTGTGTGCAAATCCAGGTACACCGCAGGGTGAGTGAGGATTTGTTAGCTGAGCAGCAGGATCTGGGAGTATCGAGGTAGCTGCATGGCGTTCGCAGCCTTGATTTCTCCCATATATCTTTATCCTTTTATTCGCATTTTCTTTCCTAGACAGATTTGTGATTAGGTGAATATTCTGCTTCTAGAGGCTCATGTTCGTGACACCAGATTCTGTGGGCTGACTAGTATTTTATTTTGGGGTTTTCGAATATTAGAGATTATTTCAGAGATTTCGCACTTAAATTTGGTATTTTATTAGTGAATATTTATTTATCTATCTAGATTAATTGGCTAAGGTTGTGTACATGGTCGGGCTTGCCTAGCAGTGTGTTGGGCGCCATCACGACCGGGGTTGGGTCGTGACACTAGACTAATCAATGGGAGATGAAAATTAAAGATTTAAATCCTATATTAATAGAGCCAAACACTGAATTAAGCCAACAGGAAAAATCAAAACAGACCAAAAATTAAACCAAAAATAAAAATTAAAACCAAGAACAGAATGAACAAAACAAAAATCAATTAAGAACCCTAAAAATTCTAAATCAATTCACATGAAGAACAATTAATCAAGGAGGGAATACCACATGCGAAAATAAAATCAAATGAAAAAGGAAAACTTACTGATTTAAACTTGACACTACGTTTGATGTTCTAATTCACACGAACAGCATCAATTTATAGTATCAACTCCTACATCACGAAAAACAAAGGTTTGGGGTCGAATGGTTTGAACTGTTGAAGCTCGAACTCGGATCTAAGATTTGAATGATTCTAGACGGTTTTGAAGGAAACCAATGACATATTAGGCGTGAGGGAGGCACGGGGGTTATGGGGTGTGAAATTGGTAACGATTGGGTAGCGGCGCCGCCGTGTGCGGCGGAGGCGGCATTAGGGTTTTCAATATTCGAAGGGTTTGGTGAGGATTTGAAGGAAATGGGGCATGGATTTGGGATGAGGGGAGGAAGGCGGTCCAGTGGTGTAAATTTGGACGGGATTGGGTGATCGCCATCGCCGTGGGGTGATTTCCGGCGGCGGTCTAGGGCGGAGCCGGTGGAGATCATCTCTGATGAGAGAGGGGTGAGAGAGAGATGGCTTGGGGGGGTAGGGCATGTCCCACACTTTTATATTCTTAATCATCGTTAGTTCCGGACCGTTGGATTGATGAGATCCAACGGTCACGATTAAAGGGTGAAAAAAACGACTTCGATTTGTTGTTTGAAGGTCTGGACCGGATCAAAGGTGATTCTGGACTGGATTTTGAGCGGGTTTTTGGGGAATTTGGCTTGGGCTGGGGCAAAATTGGCCCAAACAGACTGGCCCTTTTCCCTTTCTCTTTATTTTCTTTTCAATTACTCCCTTTCTTTTATTTAAATTCAATTCATTTTCATTTCATTTTTTAGAGTTTTGTTAAATACAAAATTAAAATGAGAAGACCTGATTTAACTCTAATTTTCTAAAATTAACTAAATCCTAATTTAAAAGAAAAATCGAAAATTTAAAGTAAAAATGCAAAAGGACTATTTTTGTTATTTTCTCTTATTTTTTGCAATGTTAATTAACTAGTAAACCTAAAAAATATAAAATTGGGTTCTAAATGCAAATGTGCTATTTTTTTTGTATATTTTTTTTTATGAATTGTGCCAACTAAAAATGCACACAAAATGCAAACAAACACAAAAAATCGTGCAATTAATTCCCTAAAATTCAAATAATAAAAGAAAAATCCTGATTCTAAGAATTCTATAGGAATAATTCAAGCGAGGCAAAAATCACGTGTTCGCACCCGAATATAATCAATTCCATAAATCTCCTAGCACCTGAATACCCTATCGACGAAGTACCCGGCAGAATCATTTCCCTTGAAACCCGCATCTATACAAGGCATAAATCCTGAATCCCTCCCCAAGTCTGGACACGAGCTAATAAGGACAACCATAGCGCACCTTTAACAATTCCCTTGCTCAAATTACCACTTATGTTCTTTCTGTAGCTGAAATGACCCATCAATATGCTAATAACCAGAAACCTCGCAAGTAGTTAACCATGCAACCCTAATCATAGGCGATGGGACTCTCCCACTTAGCTTGAAGCCATTATTACACAACTCTGGACTTCACCAGGATCCTTCATCTCCTATTGACATAACCTTGCGCAATCAACTGCCAAAATTCTCGGAATCTTTCTGTAAAACCCCTTTTTATACTCTGAATCATCAACCACGTTCACACGACCGATCTCTTTGTTGTATAGCCAGTAGAATTCTTCGCAGAAGCTTCGCCAACCATGCGATCGCCGATCTGCTCACTGGAAATAACCCACCTGAGCCCGTGCTCCTTCACTAGCTGCACAAGTCCATTCGCCCCTCGTGGACATCAATTAAATGTGCGGAAACATCCTTCCAATTCAAAGTTACGTTGTATCCTTCTTCATTTCTAGTAGCTCCTTTCCGTTATATCAAATCTCCTACTGCATGATAGCCCATACTTCAAATTAGATCCGTAGACCCCAATCATCAATCACTAAAATTTCCGAGTCGTTCCAAACTCTCCTTAAAGTGCATAGTCATCCTAACACAAAACCCATATGCAACCCCGCCACTCTCCCACTTTGGCGGAACTCACCCCTCTAATCGACCACTTGACCTTTGCTTCTTATACCTAGCTTTCTAGAAATTTTAACCACCGCCTGACACTACCCACACGTCCTTCCTCATCCTTTGCTACTCAATTGTTTTCTTAATAAAATCTATCTTTATAGCACTTGAACCCACAAATCGCTACTAACTTTACACCTTTACGGAGATCATCTTTCTCGAGCCGTCGACATCAGAAACACCGATTCGATCATGAATCACTGCACCCTGCGATATCTGACAGCCGCAACTTCAATACTATTACGCAATATCTTGCCCTAAAGGCGAATTGTAGAAGATCGTAACACCGGCGAACTGAGTACTTTAAATTAGGACAACGACACCTCATCATAGAAGAAAACTCCACCACGCTCGCAAATACCAAGTCTCGTTACTCCACCAGCCCATATATGCCCATTCTTAGTCCATTTACCTTTCCCCTACCGGGAATAAAATACTGAATCTCTAGATCATGTAATGAGTAAACCTCCCTTCAAGTCATTCACTGCCCCGACACGTAGGCAAACATCCTACCATCATATCAATACTGCGGAACAATCGTTCATAGCATCATGGCAACTTGTGCCTAGCCTCAGAGCATCTCAGAAGTACCGCTACTAAGCTGAAATGATAGAATATCCTTCCACAAGGCGACGATAATAGCTTAGACAACTATGCAGGGAGAAACATCCCGCACCACCTCAGTAGTACCATTACAATTCTTCAATTCTCGATTTATAACAAGCGGTTCGCGTCGCGTAGGATTGAGTAGGAAGGAAACAGGGGCATAAGCCTCCAGGAATCAAATCGCACGATGAGGAATCAAGAAGGGAAGTACTCCTAGCAGTCCTGCAGCCTCCCGAAGATAAGTACAGACATCTCCGCACCGATCCGCGAGACTCTACTAGACTTGGTCATGACTCGTGAGACCTACGGGAACCTAGTGCTCTGATACCATGTTGTCACGACCCAAAATCCACTAAGGGTCGTGATGGCGCCGGCGCCACTGTCAGGCAAGCCAACCGAAATACTTAATTAAATTCTCGTTTTAATACTCTTAAAATCTATGATTTTCCTTCAAATTTACCAATTAAAAATATAATCGTCTCAAATCAAATTAAATGATAAGCAGTTAATACAAAATACTTTATAAACATCCCAGAACCCGGTGTCACAAGTGCATGAGCAATTTCTAAGAAATCGAATGAAGTACAACAGCTGTCCGGAACACTAATTGGACAGAAAGTAAATAAAGTTCTGAGGGAGACTATACTAGCTGCGGGCCGCCTCGAGAAAATACAGCTCACCTAGTCTCCGTGTCACCCATACTGCAACGCCCAGTAGGCCACTAGAAGTACTTGCACCTATGCAACAAAATGCACAGCAAGTGTAGCATGAGTACGAAAACAACATGTACTCAGTAAGTATCCCGCCTAATCTCGAAGAAGTAGAGACGAGATGGCAGCTTCGACACTTACTAATGGTCCAATAATAATATTATTAACGCGATAAATTACGGATTTATTAAGAACAACAGTAAATTCGAATGAGTCACATGTGAGCACGTGATTTTTGCCCTATATGAATTACTCCAAGAAATTCAAACAAAAATGTTTTCTTTCATTATTTTTGCAATTTTGTGGATTTTTGTGACATTTTGTGTTAATTGTTTGCATTTTTGATTGTTCATTTTGATTAATGAAAAATATAAAAAAATTAAAAAAATACTTGATATTTGCATTTAGGGTTTAATTTCCTATTTTAGGATTAATTAGGTTACTTTATAAAGAAGAAAATAACAAAAAATGGTTCTTTTTGCATTTACACTTTTAATTGTCTTAGTTTGTATTTAAATTAGGAATTAGTGTATTTGGGAATTGAATAATAGTTCTAGAAGTCAATTTGGATTTTTATTGGTTGATTTGGCATTTAATAAAAATCAGAAAAATATAAATAATGATTGAAAAATAAATACAAAATGAAAAGGAAAAGAAAGCAATTAATAAAAGAGAGTGGGTTGTCCTAATGAAGATCCAAGATTGGGCCAATATCAAATTAATTCGAGCCCAATCCCTCAAACCCAGTTCAAATCCGGTCCCCAGCCCAAAGGTTCTCGATCCGGTCCAAGCCACTTAGAGCTTAAACGACGCCGTTTTGCTCACAACAAATCTCAGTCGTCGAGGTTTGCTTGATCGAACGGCTGAGAAGCTGGGGTGTGTGAGTATATATATGTCCAAACGATCCTCCCCCCCCTCAGGACCCCCTTACCCCCCTCGTCTCTTCCATCTCTCACCAGAAACCCTAACGCCACCGCCCCTCCGTCGTCCGCCGCCGGCCGGAAATCGTCTCCGCCGGTGGCGAGTCTCCAATGGCTCCCAAATTTACACCATATCCTCTTCTCCACCTCCCCTTTCCAAATCCATGTTTAATTTTCCTCAAAATCCTTCCAAACTCCTCGAATCTTCGTTTGAATTTATAAACCCTAGCCGCCGCCTTTGTCCTCGGGTGGCGGCGCCACCTCAAATCTTACCAGAAATCACACCACATGATCTCCTTACACCNAGTAAAAAAAAAGTAAAAAAAAAGAAAAAAACGAAGTAAAAGAAAAGTAAAAAAAAAGTAAAAAAAGAAAGGCTAAAAAAAGTAAATGAAAGAAGTAAAAAAAAAAGAGAGGAAAAAGAAAAATGAAAAAGGTAAAAAAAAAGAAAAATGAAAAGAAAAGAAAGAAAAAGAAATGAAAAGAAAGAAAAGAAAGTAGAAGAAAAGGACAGATTGCAACAACAAAGTAATTTTTATGTCCTGAACTACGTTCGACTTGATCCCGAAAGGGTACGTAGGTAGCCCCTCCCTGAGGTTAAGTCACACCAAAGCAAAATCCCAAAAGTTCCCACGAAAGAAACTGGGGCAGAAGTTGTGGTCGTTGTGAGAGATTTGATTCCGAAAGTTGTAACTGTGAACCCATATTAAGTTGTTTTGAGCCTTTTATACCCTTCTTTCTAACCCTATCCAAAAGCCCACATTACGCTCCAAAGGAAGACCTTCTGATCAACCTTCAAAAAGTGGTAATACGAGCAAGTAAAAGTGATTCACGTCAGGGGCAACACTCCGGTGCAAGAAAAAATGATAAAAATGAGAGAGTCTTATTGGTGAAAACCCTCACGGGCACCGTAAGGCGAAGCGAGTTGAGAGAAATAAAAAATGAGAAAGTCTTATTGGTGAAAACCCTCACGGGAAGGCGAAGTGAGTTGAGAGAAATCAAAAATGAGAGAGTCTTGTTGGTGAAAACCCTCACGGGCACCGTAAGGCGAAGGTGAGTTTTTCAGACAGGCAAATGAGACAAGTCTGTGGTCAAAAGCTGCTCAAGACATTGCAGAACGAGCAAGGTTTGGGTTTGGGTGAAAATCAGGTTATGAAAGTCCGGAACAACAAATGTGGCAATCGAAAGTTGATTGGTTAGACAGACTGGGTTGGTTAATCCAAAATGCATGGCATGCTCAATGGTACCAGCAGTTCCACTCAAATAAGTTTCATTCTCTTCTTTCTTCATTACAAATCATCCGTTCTCGGATTCTCTTTATCCTTAACCCTCGAGGTCGTTGCATTTCATTCTTTTGAGGTCTATCTTTAAGATGTTTCAGTGTCAGTTCTGTTCGAAACAAAAGGAAGGAATGTCAAGGCTAACTACCAGCTTCCTAGTTGTACAGACAGGGCCAGAATATATCAAAGATGTCAAAAAGCAAAGTAAGTCATAAAGGACCACTGGAAGTTTCATTGGTGGATTAATCGGATAATTGTGGGGAAGAAGCGAAGTTTCAAAAGAGGGGTCAAAAACACAAAAACAACAATATGGGATAGGACACTTGGGTCATCAGAATCAAGGGTTTAAAATTCGGTCAGGAAGTCGAGGGGGATTCAAGGCAAGTCCAGGAAAGCGGGACGGAGTGAAGCCCAGCAGCAGGGATGTACCTAGCAAGAATGCCAGCAACTAGTCACCATTTTTAAAATTGACAAGATTTTTCTTTGATTGAAATAGGGGCAGAAATTTTGTTCATTTCGGAGAAGCCCTCCGTAAGGAAAGGTAACACCCAAACAGGTATGACTGGAAACTCTCAGGACCCTCCTGGAAAATGGGACTTAGTTTAAATTTCAAAACAATCATGAGTAGCATAATTTAGCACAAATGTATCCCAAAGAACATAAGTTGGTTTCAAAGTTGCTAGTTTAAGATAGGATTCAATTAGGAGTTGTCAGGACCCTCCTGAATAATGGGACATAGTTTTAAGATTTCCTTTAGATAACAAGATACTGTTGTAGGATAGTATAATTCAGCCGTAAAAGTGACACTCTTCAGATATGACTTGAATTTTGATTTTCAGGACCCTCCTGTATAATGGGACGTAGTTTTAAGGTATGCTTAGATAACAAGATTTAGATAACAAGGTCTGCTTAGGTTAAAACTGTTTTTTTTAACTAGAAGTTGTCAGGACCCGCCTGGATAATGGGAAGTAGTTTAAGACCTTTTAGACAACAAATGTAGTGGGAGTAATACCTTTAGAAGATATAACTTAGGTTCGTAATCAGGACTTCCCTGGATAATAGGACTTAGCTTTCACATTCTTATAATAGTTGGTAGAATAATTCAATTTAACACTCACATCTGTGCCCAGCCACCAAACTGGGGCAGGAAATGTTCTTTGTTTTTTTATTTGTTGCAGTCAGGAGCCCACCTGGAGAACAAGGGAATACTTTCCAAGCTTCAGCAGTCAGGAGCCCACCTGGAGAACAAGGGAATACTTTCCAAGCGTTGCAGTCAGGAGCCCACCTGGAGAACAAGGGAATATTTTAAATTTCAGTAGTCAGGAGCCCACCTGGAGAACAAGGGAAGTACAATTCCAATTTTAGCTTTTAATATTTGATAACATGCTGTACCCAGTTACCAAACTGGGGTGGAAAATTTTCTTTGCTTGTTTTGTTGCAGTCAGGAGCCCACCTGGAGAACAAGGGAATGCTTTTCAAGTTCAGCAATCAGGATTCAAGCTTCAGCAATCAGGAGCCCACCTGGAGAACAAGGGAATACTTTTCAAGCGTCAGCAATCACGAGCCCACCTGGAAAACAAGAGAATTCATTTCAAGCTTAAGCCTCAGGCGCCCACCTGGAGAACAAGAAAATTCATTTCAAGATTANTCAGGAGCCCACCTGGAGAACAAGGGAATACTTTTCAAGCGTCAGCAATCACGAGCCCACCTGGAGAACAAAGGAAGTACAATTCAAATTCTATCCTTTAATTTTTAATATTTGATAACATGATGTGCCCAGCCACCACACTGGGGCAGAAATTTTCTTTGTTTGTCGGTTTTGTCGCAATCAGGAGCCCACCTGGAGAACAAGGGGATACTTTTCAAGCGTTGCAGTCAGGAGCCCGCCTGGAGAACAAGGGAATACTTTTCAAGCTTCATTAATCAGGAGCCCACCTGGAGAACAAGGGAATACTTTTCAAACATCAGCAATCAGGAGCCCGCCTGGAGAATGGAGGCATATATTTCAAATCTTAGCGGTCAAGCATCACTCGGAGGAATGGCGAAACATCTCCAATCACAATGCAAGGCAACAACGCAAGAATTCCAGTGGAAGAATACAAGTTCAAGGCAACACAAAGAGCAAGTTAGAAGACATAGATAGGACCCTTTTTGTAATTCATAGATCATAGCTTAGGCTAGCTTCTTTTTTACTTTTGACACGGTGTAATAAGGAGGTCAGCGAGCAGTAGCAGCAGCAACAGCAGTGAAATCACAGCTCCTGGTAGTCCCAGCTACCAAACCTTCCCGAACTACACTGACCTGATTCCTTTTAGCCAAGGATATGTAGGCAACCTTTGAAGCAGGGTTCGGTCAAACGGTTTTCAAAAATGCTTCACACGGAGTATTCGAACGGGCAAAAATCGCTCGTATCCGCTCACTTGTAGGCCCTGGGGGAGAAGTTATAGACACCTTTCCATACTTTGTATCTGGAGTACTTCATTTAATTTCTTCTGCAGTATTGGGCTTTGGCGGCATTTATCATGCACTTCTGGGACCTGAGACACTTGAAGAGTCTTTTCCCTTCTTTGCTTATGTCTGGAAATATCGAAATAAAATGATCACAATTTTAGGTATTCACTTAATCTTGTTAGGTCTAGGTGCTTTTCTTCTAGTATTCAAGGCTCTTTATTTTGGGGGCGTATATGATACCTGGGCTCCGGGAGGGGGATATCTTTGCCCGAGAACTCTTCGTGTCCCCAAGCAAAGAGGGGCAGCTGTGAGCACGTGATTTTTGCCCTATATGAATTACTCCCAGAAATTCAAACAAAAATGTTTTCTTTCATTATTTTGCAATTTTGTGGATTTTTGTGACATTTTGTGTTAATTGTTTGCATTTTTGTTTGTTCATTTTGATTAATGGAAAATATTAAAAAAAAAATACTTGATATTTGCATTTAGGGTTTAATTTCCTATTTTAGGATTAATTAGGTTACTTTATAAAGAAGAAAACAACAAAAAATGGTTCTTTTTGCATTTACACTTTTAATTGTCTTAGTTTGTATTTAAATTAGGAATTAGTGTATTTGGGAATTGAATAATAGTTCTAGAAGTCAATTTGGATTTTTATTGGTTGATTTGGCATTTAATAAAAATCAGAAAAATATAAATAATGATTGAAAACTAAATACAAAATGAAAAGGAAAAGAAGCAATTAATAAAAGAGAGTGGGTTGTCCTAATGAAGATCCAAGATTGGGCCAATATCAAATTAATTCGAGCCCAATCCCTCAAACCCAGTTCAAATTCGGTCCCCAGCCCAAAGGTTCTCGATCCGGTCCAAGCCACTTAGAGCTTAAACGACGCCGTTTTGCTCACAACAAATCTCAGTCGTCGAGGTTTGCTTGATCGAACGGCTGAGAAGCTGGGGTGTGTGAGTATATATATGTCCAAACGATCCTCCCCCCCCCCCCCAGGACCCCCTTACCCCCCTCGTCTCTCCCATCTCTCACCAGAAACCCTAACGCCACCGCCCCTCCGCCGTCCGCCGCCGGCCGGAAATCGTCTCCGCCGGCGGCGAGTCTCCAATGGCTCCCAAATTTACACCATATCCTCTTCTCCACCTCCCCTTTCCAAATCCATGTTTAATTTTCCTCAAAATCCTTCCAAACTCCTCGAATCTTCGTTTGAATTTATAAACCCTAGCCGCCGCCTTTGTCCTCGGGTGGCGGCGCCACCTCAAATCTTACCAGAAATCACACCACATGATCTCCTTACACNTTGCTGTAGTATACTTCTGCTGATCTGCTGCTGTAGCTGACTCCTATTTCTCATAATTTCTTTCTTCTTCCAGGTACTTTCCTTAGCTCATAGTTGAGGACAAATTGCTGAACCTGTAACAGTTTTAAATGTGTTGAATGAAGGCTGAATTTAAGTTGATATCTCTGTTATTTTACTTCCATTTTGCCTTTAGTACCTAGATCTAGATTTATAACTATTGATTAGGTTTCTTTTACCTGAACTGTGAGATTCCTATTGAACATTTCTTACGTGTATTGATGAATTGGACTGTGGACTTTGATTATATAGATTCATTCTTGTCTTCCTGTTTTGATTTTAGTTACTGTTAGTACTTTGCCATGTTATCCCTCTTGATTACATGTTATTTCGACTAGCTCATTTGTGCTCCAGGTTTGGTATGTCAATTAATGACATATTACAAACATTTGAAGCTCATTTCAGTTTAAAAAAAAAAAAGCAAAGTTGCAATTAGGATTCTGCTTGATGAATTCGTGCAGTACTGAATACTAGGTGTTGTGAGTCTTCAAATCTAATGAAGTTTGAGAATTATTGAGTCCTATTTCGTATAATGAATGGAAATCGGCCCCTATTTTGATTATCATAAAAGTTTGCTCCTTAATTAGTACTTAGAATGTCAATTAATGAAGGCGTGTTTATCTCTTTAAATGATTCAATGTCTGTAATGTTTAGGGATTCGAAATTGTGACTTGCAAAACTTGAAAGTTGTACTCATTTTGCTTTACATAATCCGACTTCTGTAAGCTCAAAGACTCGATGGGGAATCCTACCTTCTGGGGATGCCTGATTTCCCCAAGGATTGGGCTTACGTTTGGGCCAGCAATGGAAATCAGATTACGTCCTCATGTGAAGACCGGTTGGTCAAGCCCAAAAATCTTTTTGCGTTGCTTGCTGGGGTTTCCCCTGTGCGTTGGCCCTTCCTTGTACTAAAGTCAGGCCCGGTCTTTAAGAATGAAATACGGACTGTCTCACAATTAATGATTTGGACTCGAGCATTCATTTAAGAGTAGGCATAATTTCCTTAAGCTTGGTTCAGTGAGTTTAACTAGTGGGAGTGCGCCATATTAAATAATATAAACAATTTATGGCCCTCGTAAATTAGTGTAGAAACCTTTAAATTAGAATAAATTGAGGTGCGCCGTGCCGAACAAAATGACAAATGCATGGCCCTCATTTAATTAATCTTGTATTGATCCTTAGAATTCGAGGCGTGCCATTTAGCAAATTCCATGGCCCTCGCAAAGTGCAAACGCGTAGTTGCTTTAGGCGCGTATTTTAATAATCTACTTTCTTAAACTCGGGTGCGCATTTATGTGACCCAAATCCAAATCCCAACGAAGTTAAAATATGTCAAAAACCGCGGGTGCATTTATATGACGTGGTTCGAGACGTGTTGTAACGACGTTGCAATTCTCTTTAACAGTAATAATAAAAGCGGTTTAAAGATAAAAAGCACATAGGTTAAAACATGTTCTAAAATCGAATAAATAAGTCAAATATGACAATCGAGCGACCGTTCTAGAACCACGGAACCCAGGAATGCCTAACACCTTCTCCCGGGTTAACACAATTCCTTACTCGGATTTCTGGTTCGCGGACTGTTGAAAAGAGTCATAATTTCCTCAGTTCGGGATTCAACCGGTGACTTGGGACACCATTAATCTCCCAAGTGGCGACTCTGAAATCTTAATAATAAATTCCGTTCTGATTGTCCTTTAAGTGGAAAAACTCCTTTACGCCCTTGCGGGTGTAAGAAAAAGGAGGTGTGACAGCTCTGGCGACTCTGCTGGGAATAACAAATCGAGAACATCGGTTCAGGGTTTGAGAATTCGAGCTTAGATAATTGTTATGTTTGGCTTTATCTGATTTACCTACATGTTTCCATGCTAAATGTGCTAAATGCTTTACCGCTTTGATATTATCTAAACTGTATATATAAAACTGTTACGAAACCCTTCTCTTCTCACCTCCAGGGATGTGCTCACTGGTGGAGACTCCCTATTCTGTTAGTGTCATACCTTAAAACTGTTACGTAGCCCCCTCCTCGACTCGAGTTGTCCGCTCAGGTACATAGTCTAGAACCTATACCCAGGTTTTGAACCTAGAATAACTTGACCTCATGCCGGATCCCTAGTAGGAACGCTTATCTTCATCACGTGCATTTTGACCTAGGACACTCAACACAGGGGTTGGGTCCGTCTAGGACAAGTGTACCCGGAATAATGGACCATCCTGATGCATCCTACTTGTGCATTTATCTGTTTTGGACTCGCATGCTGACCGGCTTTGAATGTCTGGGAAAAATTGGAAAACAAAAAGAGAAAAAGAGAAAATAGCAGTGTGGAGAGTTAATTACCTATATTAGAAAAACCAATGTCCAAGTAGTGCCGAAATGCTGCCGGATTTTTGAGAAAATGAAAGAAAAAGAAGAAAAGTAGTTTTTTTAGTTTGTTTTGTTTACTAATGGAAAAGAAAAACAAAAAGAGTTTTATTTTCAAATTAGTTTGTGTAACTGAAAAAGAAAATATAAAAAAGAGAATCTTGCTTTCAGAAATAGTGTATTTGCCAACAAAAACAAAAGAGTATTGTTTTCAAAAATAGTTAGCTTTATTTGCCCGAACTACGCAAGTTTGATTCTCACCGGATGTGAGATACGTAGGCAACCCTCATCGGGTCCAACCTCCCCTTTTCACAAATAACCAAAAATGCCAAATTTTTTAATTTCGTCAGAATAAGTCGGGTGCCGCCATTCTTGTCTAAAATAAGCCAAATGTCCCCTAAAAGGACGCCGGAAGGCCGTTTTTGCAAGAACAGCCACCCTGGGTCATTGTCAACGGTTAGAAGGCACAGCCTTAAAATCTTCTCCCCGAAGTGCTGAAAGGCCGTAACTGCAAAACCGGCCGTTTGCTTTAAAATTAGAAATTTGAACAAAAATAGTGTCATTTTTCCCTTTTAGGTCAAAATAAGTGATTAAATCACCTTAATAAATGTGCAGGATGAGCACGATTCAAAATGAACCTTTTTCAATCATGCATAAAATCCCTTTGGAGTTGCGTCTATGGTGGAACGATCTGGGTAAAGAAGGACAGGACGAGGTCAAAAAGTATTTGAAAGGGCTTACTGGTTTGTTAGAGATTGTGCCTCGGGGAGACATCATCAGAGCATTGGTCACATGTTGGGACCCGGCACATAACGTCTTCCATTTCTTGGACTTTGAGCTAACCCCGACGCTAGAGGAAATAGCTGGCTACATCGGAAAAGATGAGGTTCCTTTAAGGCACAAGTACTTAGTTGCCCCAGGAACTGTAGCTGTGCACAGATTCTTAGATTCACTGAAGATAAGCAGGACGGTCCACAACGCAGATTTGGCGAACGGCTTTTGTACTCCACACTTCATATATCACAGATATGGCCACATAGGAGGTTTCAACAACCCGGAAAACAAGATATGTAGCAAAGGGAACCGCCAAAAATAGGAGGAGCACAGACGTTTTGCTTTTATGGTAGTTTTTCTGGGGCTTGTGGTATTTCCAAGGAAAGACGGAAACATTGACATAAAAATAGCCGGGGTCGTCAGCACTCTACTCACTCAAGCCAAAAGCACTCTTGCGCCCATGATATTAGCCGAAATCTTCCGCGCTCTTACAGCCTGCAAAGCCGAGGGAGACTTCTTCGAGGGGTGCAATCTATTGTTGCAAATGTGGATGACCGAACACCTGTGCCATCGTCCTCAGTTCCTGAGTTATGGGTCCACAAAGAAAACATGTATAGAGGAGTTTTACACAAGGATTAAGGGGGTCAGCTTGCCCGAGGGATTTATGGGCTGGACATCATACTTTCGGTCCCTCACTGCTAGTCAAATAGAGTGGACGTTTGGATGGTTGCCTGTTGATGAAATCATATATATGCCAGCAACGAGGCCACACTTCCTTTTGATAGGTCTTAAAAGCATTCAGCCTTATGTTCCGTATCGGGTTTTAAGGCAACTCGGGAGATGCCAGATAGTGCCGAAAGACGACGATCTTAGCATCCAAGTGGTTGAGATTGGTCCTGATGGACAGTTTCCTGAAGCAAGGGTTCGCCAGGTTTGGAGAGAATGTCAATACTTGGCGGCGAATACTTGTGTACGCGATCAATCTAAAGGAGAAGTGTCACCTGAGTACCATGCTTGGTATAGAAGGGAAGTTGCATTTGGGAGGCCGGCTAAAAGACCTCACCTCCAGGATTTTGCTGAATCATCACAGGAACAGTGGGCTTGGTTAGCTAAAGAAAATGAATACAGGGCCCGCATAGGAGCATTGGAAAAACAGGTCCAAGACCTCCAGTTTGAAAACAGCGTGCAAGCCGCGGCTGATGAGGGTGAGAGAAAGAAATTGGCCAAAGAGAATGAAGCCTTATGGGCCCAAATCCAAAAGATGAAGCTAGCGGCCGAAAATCCCGTCAGGAGTGCCAAAGATGCAAAGCTTATAGAAAATCTAAGGCAAAAAGTGACTGACTACAGTTTTGACCTCAACAAAGCAGAAAGGGAATTAGCCAGGGTTCGAAAACAATTGGCTAAAAACGTGGAAGAACGGGCCCGCATGGTTAAGCAGTTGAAAGAAGAATACGATAATGAGGTCACAGGATTAAAGAAAAAGGTCATTGCCACAGAAAACGGAATGATCAAACAGGCAAAAGAATTCAAAGTTGAAAGAGAGCACCGCTACACGGCATTGGCACAATTAGAAATGGACTTGCAACAACTCCAGGAACAAAACTAGGTAGCCGAGCAAACTTTGGAGGCTAGGGCCCAACAGATAGGGCGGTTGCTTCAAGAAAAAGGCAGAATCAGAGAGAGAATCTTAACCGTTGCCCACTCCATTACTAGGAAATGCCAAGTGTGCGAGACTATGACTCGTACCACCTTCTTTGCATCAGTGATGATATTTGTGAAGCAGATAATGAGTGACCTAGACAGACTTCAAGGGGAACTTGCATATAGGCCCGCGGCGAGACCGGACGATGTCCCGCGGGCACCAGGAGCTTTAATGTATTCACGATTGTCCTTTGAGTCTGTATTTCCTTTTCTACTAGAGTTTTTCATTTGAGTCTGTATTTCCTTTTCTACTGAAGTCTGTATTTCCTTTTCGTTAAAAGTCAGTCAGTTGATTGAGTCTGTATTTTTGTTTGAACTAGAATAGGGTATGGCGGTAGCTCGTAGTTCTTTTTCGTGTCATT
>NW_017674358.1:92060-98759 GCF_001879085.1 Nicotiana attenuata
GACCTCGTAATTAGTGTAGAACCTTAAATTAGAATAAATTGAGGTGCGCTGTGCCGAAAAAAATGACAAATGCATGGCCCTCATTTAATTAATCTTGTATTGATCCTTAGAATTCGAGGCGTGCCATTTAGCAAATTCCATGGCCCTCACAAAGTGCAAACGCGTAGTTGCTTTAGGCGCGTATTTTAATAATCTACTTTCTTAAACTCGGGTGCGCATTTATGTGACCCAAATCCGAATCCCAACGAAGTTAAAATATGTCAAAAACTGCGGGTGCATTTATGTGACGTGGTTCGAGACGTGTTGTAACGACGTTGCAATTCTCTTAAACAGTAATAATAAAAGCGGTTTAAAGTTAAAAAGCACATAGGTTAAAACATGTTCTATAATCGAATAAATAAGCCAAATATGACAGTTGAGCGACCGTGCTAGAACCACGGAACCCAGGAATGCCTAACACCTTCTCCCGGGTTAAAAGAATTCCTTACTCGGATTTCTGGTTCGCGGACTGTTGAACAGAGTCATAATTTCCTCGGTTCGGGATTCAACCGGTGACTTGGGACACCATTAATCTCCCAAGTGGCAACTCTAAAATCTTAATAATAAATCCCGTTCCGATTGTCCTATAAGTGAAAAAACTCCTTTACGCCCTTGCGGGTGTAAGAAAAGGAGGTGTGACATCACAAACAGGTAAAGGTTCCTTTTTATTGAAAGTCTCCGAATTCATAATCCATTAATTAACAATTATCTCAAGTCGGGGAGAACAGATATCAATATCAATAAATCTCAAGGCAGGCAATACAAGCATGCGCAACTCATGTCGAGGTCATACGGCCCGATCCAACATAAATGTAAAATGTGCACTGCCGAGGGTCGAACGACACGAACCATAGATGCATCTATTACCCCGCTCGCGAATCATACATGCGACGCAGGTACTGTCATGGGCGGCTTTCCAGCCATGCCCCATGACCCCTTGGGCGCGCCCCGTGGCGTCCTAGCGAACCTCTCAATGCCTAGCGCCACGGACGGCCCCATGGTCTTGGCCGCGCCAAGTGACAAGCGCGCAGGTGCCTCTGTCGCCCCACCGATATCCCTCGCGAGCGCCATGCCGCAGGCAGAAGCCAACAGCGCCACGCGCGCAGACCGTGATGCCAAAGACACTGCTGCTGACAACGGACCTACTGCTGCCTTATAGAAAACTAAGTCATTTTCATTGTAAATATAGAGTAGTTTATTTCATGCACTTCCATTATGTTTCTCTAGCTTAATTAGGTCTACTCCTGTAACTTTGGATTATTTTTTTTAAGTACTATTAGGGGGGATCAAGCAATCAAAACTTTCTAGCAAGCAAGCAATTCTCTGTACTGGTGTCTCTCCCCCTCGACACCGCGTTGCTTTTCGGTAATAGCTTTCATTAATGCAATCAAGCTTTCTTTCATTCTGAATTCTCATTTCTGTTCTCTCAATTGCTCTTGATATTGGTTTTCCCGTACGGCACTGACAATCTCGTCTAGCGTACGGAGGGGACCTCAGTTGGCGGACAGCAACTGCACTGACATCAGTTGCCTAGCCGCACGTCGCCCTTCCAAGGAATCTCAGGAAGGCGCCGCGTATCAGTTGGTATCAGAGCCCAGGCTCGACATCGGACGAGGGAACGTATTGACATACCACCATTTCTGACCATGGTGAATCATGGGGACCGCATTGCGGCCCTCGAAGGGACGGTTGAGGTATGGCGGCCTATCATGGATACGGTGCCTGAACTAAGAACCAGCCTACTGCAAAGGTTGGACGACCTGGACCGCAGAGTGCTTCGGGTCGAAGTTGACGTTGAAAACATCAGTCGCGACTCCGAGGGAGACCGGCAGACGGCAGCCACAAGAGGCAGAAAAGGTGACTGCCATGCAACAAACCGTTGACAAATTGACAGACCAACTCAATGTTGTCAACTCTGCTTTACAGGGCCTACTCCGAGGAGGTGGAAACCAAATTGGAGGTGCTGTGAACTCCGCTTCTGTGACAAAGAAGCTGAAAGTTCCTGAGCCAAAGCCATACAGTGGAGCTAGGAATGCCAAGGAAGTGGAAAACTTCATCTTTGACGTCGAACAGTATTTCGATGCTGTTGGGGATCTGGAGGAAGCTAAGAAGGTAGCAACTGCTGCCATGTATCTTCAGGGTGATGCTAAACTCTGGTGGCGTGTGAAGTACGAAGCCATCAAGGCCGGTGAAGATGCTCTCGAGACATGGGCCGAACTGAAGGCAGCTATACGCCTGCAGTTCTTCCCCGAGAATGTTGAATATAATGCAAGGAGAAAACTACGGGAGCTCCGCCAAACAAATCAGTGCGGGACTACGTGCGAGAATTCTCCGCACTCATGCTCAGCATACGCGACATGGGGGATAAGGACAAACTCATCACCTTCATGGAAGGGTTGAAACCTTATGCCCGCGTGGAGCTACAGAGACAAAGGGTAGATTCCTTTCCCAAGGCAATCCAAGCAGCTGAATGCCTTGGGGACTATCAAATGGAAGCTCGAAGGGACAGGCCTCAGCCGCCTGCCCGAGAAGGGTTCAAAGGGGGCCAGCCCAGCAGTGGTGGTCCTAGCAAAAATGGGGGAGATCGGAACTCAAACAAATCTAGAGCTCCTTCCTCCGGCAGCAACAGTGCTACGCCAAACAACAATGACCGGGCGAGAAAGCCCCCTTCAGGATGCCGTCATTGCGGCGGTCCACATTGGAACAATGAGTGCCCACATGCACAGATGAATGCCCATCAGGCTATGGATGATGGGACTGATGACGACTCAGATGATGCGGATCAGACTGAACCAGTAGGTGCCTTCAATGCAATTGTGGGTTCCATTTCTAAGGCACTAGCGGAGACCAGTGCTGGTATTCGTAAGAAGAAGGACTCATGTCCCGTCTCCAGGATAGGGAAAAAGAAGGTGAATGAAGAGACTCCTCTTAAACAAGAGAGGACCTTAATGTTCGTCGAGATGAAGGTGAATGGCAAGCCCATTCGGGCTATGATAGACACGGGTGCTACCCACAACTACTTAGCCTCGACTCAGGTGGAGCGCCTTGGAATAGTTGTAGGGAAAGGTAAAGGTAACGTCAAGGCTATCAACTCTCCTCCCCAGCCAGTGGGTGGAATAGCTAAAGAAGTACCGGTGAAGCTTGGGCCTTACGAAGGAAAATTCAACCTGCGAGTGGTGATCATAGATGACTTCGAGTTGATTGTTGGGCTGGAATTCCTAAGGCAAACCAACACCATGCCTGTACCATTTGCAGACATGCTACTGATGATGGGTACCAATAGGGCCAAGCCCTGCATTATCCCGTGCCTGCCCATGAAGATGGTCATTGAGAACATCTCGGCCTTGCAGTTGAAGAAGGGGGTCAAAAGGAATGAACCTACGTTCCTGGCAACCCTCTGCATTGAAGATATAGAACGCTCCTCGGGTCCCATTCCTGAACCCGTGAAGGAGTTACTACTGGAGTTTGAAGATGTCATGCCACAAGACATGCCAAAGCGGCTCCCGCCTAGGTGCACTGTGGACCATGAAATTGAGTTGGTGCCGGGCGCGAAGCCACCTGCCCGGGCGCCTTACAGAATGTCACAACCCGAACTCACCGAGCTTCGGAGACAATTGACGGAAATGCTAGATACAGGGATCATTGTACCCTCCAAGTCCCCATATGGGTCCCCTGTTCTATTCCAAAAGAAACATGATGGCAGCCTGCGACTCTGTGTGGATTATCGAGCTCTAAACAAAATCACCGTGAAGAACAAGTACCCCATTCCCCTAATGGCGGACTTGTTTGATAGACTGGTTGGTGCTACGGTGTTCACCAAGATAGATCTGAAGACAGGTTATTGGCAAGTTCGGATTGCAGAGGGTGATGAACACAAGACGACTTGTGTGACAAGATATGGGTCGTACGACTTCCTGGTCATGCCATTCGACTTGACCAACACCCCTGCTACGTTTTGCACTCTCATGAACCAAGTCTTCCGAGAGTACATCGACGAATTTGTGGTGGTCTACTTAGATGACATTGTGGTATATAGCCAGACATTGGAAGAACACCTGGTACACCTGCGGAAGGTCCTAGCACGGTTGCGAGAACATGAACTATATGTAAAGCTNCGTACCACCTTCTTTGCATCAGTGATGATATTTGTGAAGCAGATAATGAGTGACCTGGACAGACTTCAAGGGGAACTTGCATATAGGCCCGCGGCGAGACCGAACGATGTCCCGCGGGCACCAGGAGCTTTAATGTATTCATGATTTGTCCTTTGAGTCTGTATTTCCTTTTCTACTAGAGTTTGTCATTTGATTCTGTATTTCCTTTTCTACTGAAGTCTGTATTTCCTTTTCGTTAAAAGTCAGTCAGTTGATTGAGTCTGTATTTTTGTTTGAACTAGAATAGGGATGGCGGAGTTCGTAGTTCTTTTCTGCATTAGAGTCTGTTAGTTGTTTAATCGGTCAGTTTTGAGTCTTTGTAATAGACGAATTTGCTATCAATAAAATTGAAAATCCCAAAAATATTTTGCTTCTACTTTACATTTATTCTGCAAGAACTACGCTTGGTCTGATTCACGCGGGGTCGTGATACGTAGGCAATCTCCATAGGATTCGACCGTAACTAAATGAAAAAAAAGGAAAAAACAAGAAAAGAATGAAAGGAAAGAGGTGAAAAACAAGAAAGGAAAGAAAAACAAAAGAGGGAAATCCCAACGAAGTCGAAATGTGTCAACAACCATGGGTGCATTTATGTGACGTGGTTCGAAACACGTTTTCACGACGTTGCAATTCTCGTTAAAAATAATAATAAAGAGGTTCATGGTTTAAAAGCACATAAGTTAAAACATGTATTAAAATCAGATTTTAGCCAAATATAGCAGTTAAGCGACCGTTTTAGAACCACGGAATCCGGGAATGCCTAACCCCTTCTCTTGGGTTAACAGAATTCCTTACTCGGATTTCTGGTTCGCGGACTGTTAAACAGAGTCATCCTTTTCCTCGATTCGTGATTCAACCGGTGACTTGGGACACCATAAATCTCCCAAGTGGCGACTCTGAATCTTTTTATAATAAATCCCGTTTCGATTGTCCTTTAATTGGAAAAACTCCCTTTTATTATACCCTTCACGGGGTGTAGTAGTGAAAAAGGAGGTGTGACAGCTCTGGCGACTCTGCTGGGGAAAAGAACCCAGAACTTTGGTCCAGGGTTCAGAATTCGAGCTTAGATATATTGTTGTATTTGGCTTTATCTGATTTTCCTACATGTTTCCTGCTAAATGTGCTAAATGCTTTACCGCTTTGATACTATCTGAACTGTATATAAATTGTGCCGAAACCCTTCTCTTCTCACCTCCGGGGATGTGCTCACTGGTGGAGACTCCCTATTCTGTTAGTGTCATACCTTAAAATAAGAAAGAGGCCGGACAAGTTACTAAGCCGGATGGCCTTTTGGTTCCCCGTACGTAGCCCCCTCCTCGACTCGAGTTGTCCGCTCGGGTACACAGTCTAGAACATATACCCAGGTTTTGAACCTAGAANGATTGTCCTTTGAGTCTGTATTTCCTTTTCTACTAGAGTTTGTCATTTGATTCTGTATTTCCTTTTCTACTGAAGTCTGTATTTCCTTTTCGTTAAAAGTCAGTCAGTTGATTGAGTCTGTATTTTTGTTTGAACTAGAATAGGGATGGCGGAGTTCGTAGTTCTTTTCTGCATTAGAGTCTGTTAGTTGTTTAATCGGTCAGTTTTGAGTCTTTGTAATAGACGAATTTGCTATCAATAAAATTGAAAATCCCAAAAATATTTTTCTTCTACTTTACATTTATTCTGCAAGAACTACGCTTGGTCTGATTCACGCGGGGTCGTGATACGTAGGCAATCTCCATAGGATTCGACCGTAACTAAATGAAAAAAAAGGAAAAAACAAGAAAAGAATGAAAGGAAAGAGGTGAAAAACAAGAAAGGAAAGAAAAACAAAAGAGGGAAAGAAAAACAAAAAGAAAATAAGAAACCAAACAAAGGCAAACAAGAAGAAATAAAAGGGAGCAAGAGAAAAGGAAAGAAAAGAGCGGAAAAACAATTTTGAGGAAAGGAGCGAATAGGAACAAGGAAAAACCAAGGCAAAAGGAAAAGAAGGAAAAGAAAAGAGGGAAAAATAAGAGAGAAAAGCAAAAGAAAAGAGGGAAAGGCAAGAAACAAACAACGGAAAACACGAGGGAGGATTAAAGGAAAGGCTTGGTAAATAAAGCCGGGATGACGCATACAATCCAAGCAAAAGCATAATAGGAACTGTTAACTGCCCAGGTGCATTCATTCTCCAAATGTGCGGGTGCCAATATGTTAAATGCCCTAACGCTAACGTGATGGTTTCATTTTGTCATGTCATTCCAGAGAGGTGGTTGGTTTGTGGTTTTAAAGTGATAACTCTTCTTTACAACACAAGGACAAAGGCAATGGCAAACAACAATAGAACTGAGTGGGTTGCTACCGGTGCCCGAAAGCAACTGGTTGAACAGGACAACGGGCTGGTAGAAGAGGTAAAGATGTTGAAACAACACGTGGCAGACATGTATCGAGCATGGATGACTGGGAAGGCACCACCCCCACCCACCACCCCAGCCCTTCTGGACGCTGTCCTTACCCAAACCTCCGGACCATGACGCCAGGC
>NW_017674358.1:98819-99860 GCF_001879085.1 Nicotiana attenuata
AGCCACCCTAGTGGCTCCATCCCTCGTCGTCCAACTATCTTTTCCCAAAAGTGCCCTCCGGTCACATCCACAGTTCTCAACAATGAACACCCACCCAAAGCTCATAACGCCCAATATTATCCCTCCGAGGTTGCTCACGATAAGGTGTTAAGAATGGGGGAGCTAGTAGAAGAGGGGTTGAAGTCTAGCAAGATCATGAGTTATTCTGCTTTAAAAGTCACAACACAAGCAACTCAAAACGACACGAAGCTTGCTGGGTCAGAAGGAACACGATGATGTTGCCATGATTGTTTCAGAATCACGACATGGATCAAAGGGTCCGCCTCACCAATATACCCAGCCTCAACTCCAACCCCAAACCTATCCCCGAGCTCTACACAATACACCTCATTATTATCCTCCGAACAATGTCCGATCATATGTCCAACCACCAGGTCACTCTCTATGGCGAGTGCCAGCACCGCATAATGCACTCTTGCCTTCGCAGCATTCTCGAGCACCCAACAACCCTAGAAAACAGGGGCAGGGAAGAGAACAAAGGCAAAGAAATAGTTTCACGCCAATTGGGGAGTCCTACACATGTTTGTTTGAAAAGTTAAAGCATTCTGGCCTGATTGAGCCGCTCCTCGGCTATACTCCAGACCCATATTCAAAGGGCTTTGATCCTACTGTACGATGCATGTACCACTCTAATGTCCAAGGGCATAGCATTGAAGATTGTCGATCTTTGAAAAGGGAAATAGAAAGATGATTCAAGATGGAGTAATTGTGATCAATGACAATGACAGGGAGCACGCAAATCCTCTTGGGAACTTGTTGAATGAAGTCGATGATATTGATATTGGTGAAGGTTCCAGCAACATTGAGGCGAAACGCAGTGGTTAAGATGTCATGCATGGTAATTGGAAAGACTCTACATTTCTTGGTCAGCCGGAGTGGAGTTTGGTGGTTTATTTTGTTGTCATTTCTATTGTCCGGGTTATTTCAGGGTTGTAATCCGGATATTGTCTTGTGACTCAAACCCTTCTATCTTTTCATTTT
>NW_017674359.1:0-732 GCF_001879085.1 Nicotiana attenuata
TACTATGGTGGGGGAGCTGCGCCTGCCTGTCTATCAGGACCTGCAGCACGACATGCAGCGTCCACGAATAAAAGGACGTCAGTACGAATAAAGTACTAAGTATGTAAGGCAGGGAACCATAAGTACGAACAGTAATGTAAGCAGGGATAGAGAATAAACAACCTGTAACATCTGGGTACCTCTAAGGCTACTGACATGAAATGCGTAATACATATGTATATATACATAAACTTTTAAAACATACGCCTCTATGGGCATCATCATCATCATATCGTACCCAGCCGTAATAGGCTCGGTAAAAACGTACCCGGCCACGTGGAGCTCGGTAAAACCCAACTGATCAGTGGTTGCACAATAGGTGCCATACCCGGCCGACTATAGCGCGGCTCGGTAGGGTAAAATAGATACATATATATAATGCATGCTCGACTCATGAACTCACGTTCTAAACCTTTCGGAGTGACGTAAGGTCGGTATCCTCTGTACACGTTATTACGACTAACTCTTCACCATGAACCTTATAAGAATCAGGAAGTACCAATAACATTGACAACATAAGAATAAGAGAAGGAACATCAACATCAATCGTTCCATAAGAGGGGAAACAATGTAAGTACTGCTAGCTTCTAAGAGTAGAGTATCTTTGGAATCTCGTTCATTACATTATGTACAATCGGAGTCGTGCAAAAGAAGGAAAGGGATAGCCTCACATACCTTGTATATACTGCCCCA
>NW_017674359.1:1428-17080 GCF_001879085.1 Nicotiana attenuata
GGAGAAAAGCTTAATAACATTTGACCTAAAGTTTAAGTAAAACTATGAACTTAAGTTGCAACAACTCTTGTCGACTTTTGTTTCATAACTCGTTTGACTTCAAGACTATGATACGGATATTTTATGATTCATATACCTTAAAATACGACCTCTTGAGAGTATTAAGCACCCCTAGGTTTACCCAAAAATACGGCTGACAACATCCTTGATTCGTTTAACTTCTAATACTTGTTAACCACCCTTATACACCTTTGTATCATTTAAGACCAATAAGATTAATCTCTTATCATCTCAAAGATAATCTCTTCATGGATTTACGTCGACGACCCTATGGCATGAACTAACGTATGTAAATATGGGTTGTAACATTACTATTGTTGCGGCGTGCAACCCGCTCCATAAATACCACTGTTGCGGCGTGCAACCCGACCCATATCATTTATCATGTATAATTGTTGCGGCGCGCAACCCGATCCTCACCTTTTACTGTTGCGGCGTGCAACCCGATCCTCAATATCATTTAACTGTCCGACTCCCCAAACAACAGACACAATTAAGGGGCATAAAAATAAGTAAATATTTGACAAACATCCCGGCAAGGGAACAACCAACAACGCTTTCTCTTTCTTACTTTTCTTATCTTATGATTCGCTCTACTATTTTGAGCCAACGCTCCAATCAAGTCATTTCGTATAATTTCAATATTCGTATCACAATTCGAGCCTATGCTCCCAGGAATCAAATGATCATATTACCGTTCACATGTTATTCACAACATATAGAAATCCTCCCATAAACACGGAGTTCACAACCAAGTCATGATAATCACGTTATAAGGACTCACGGTCATGCTAGACTCTAATGTATAGATACTCGTCACCATGCCTATACATCGTACTCGATCACATAGCAACTAGCAACGAGACTCAACTCATATTCCCTCAAGCTAGGGTTAAACCAAACACTTACCTCAAAGCCTTGAAATCCACTTAATCCTCAACTATTGCTTTACCTCGCGGTTCCACCTCCAATTCGCTCGAATCTAATCACAAATTGCTCAATTACTTTAATAAACATTATATGAATCAATTTGAATGCATAAAAATGAGTTTCCCAAGTTTTTTCCAAAAATTCCAAAATCGCCCCCGGGCTCACGTGGTCAAAACTCGAGGTTCGAACCAAAATCTGGCTAACCATTCCCCCACGAGTTCAAATATATGATTTGTTTTGAAATCGGACCTCAAATCGAGGTCCAACTCCCCAATTTATAGAAAACCTAGGTTCTACCCAAAAATCTCAATTTCACCCATGAAAATCTTTGATTTCAAGTGGAAAACATGTTTAATGATGTTAAAGATTGAAAGAATTGAGTAAAAATCAACTTACAAGTGATTTGGGATGAAGTTTGCTCTTGAAAATTCGCCTATGGTGTTTGAGTTTTGAAAGAATGGTGAAAGTGGTGAAAATTCGACTAAGTATAAAATTTGCTGGGCCTCGGATAGGGAAAATGCGAACAGAGGTTCGCATTTGCGAACAAAACAGGCGTGGGAATTGCGAACATTTTAGTTCGCATTTGCGAACTTGGGTCTGGAGGCCAGGTTTCGCATTTGCGAAAATTCGATCGCATTTGCGATCAGTGGCCTCTCGCATTTGCGAGCAAAATCCTCGCATTTGCGACCTGTGCGTAATTTCACAGACCTCGCAATTGCGACTCGAAGCTCGCATTTGCGAGCTCGCAATTGCGAGTCTCCCTTTCGCATTTGCGAAAACCACAGAAGCCAACATACCAGATTTTCAAATAATGAGAAATGCAATCCGATGCCTATCCAGAACTCACGAGGGCTCCAAACCAAACATGCACACAACCTCGAAAACATCCTACGGACTTACTCGTGAGATCAAATCGCCAAAATAACATCATTTACATAGAATCAAGCCTCAAGGCACATGATTTTCCTTCTAAACTTCATAACCTTTCAAGCTTTGAACTCATAGTCCGAAACACGTCAAACGACGTCCGATTTCGGCCAAACTTTACAGAAAGCGCTTAACACATATTTAAGACTTGTACCGGGCGTCCGAACCAAAATAGGAGCCCGATACCATAGTCTTTTAATCAATTTTCATTTCCATTTTCCTTAATAATTTCAGAAAAATAATTTCACGGAAAAATTCATATCTCGGGCTCTAGACTTCGGAATTCGATTCCGGGCACATGCCCGAGTCCCATATTTTTCTACGGACCTTCCGGGATCGTCCAATCTCGGGTCCGGGTTCGTTTACCAAAAATGTTGACCAAAGTCAACTATAATCATATTAATATCAAAATTCTTCAAATTTTTCACGGAATTCACATATTTCAACATAAAAGCTTTCCGGCTACGCGCCCGGACTGCGCACGCAAATCGAGGCAAGTAAAAAAATAAGGTTTTAAGGCCTCGAAAGCACGGAATGGATGAGAAAATATGTGATGACCCTTTGGGTCGTCACAGACAATTTGAGTTAAATATTTAGAGGAATACATTTCCACAACTTTATTTGCCATTATGAGTCTCTTAGAAGTAGAATAGGATTTTTCTTATATTTAATTTTGAGGTTATACATTTTGACAAATTAAATCTTAATTTAGTTCTTCATTCTTCACTTAGGATTTTTCTGATATTCTGTTTGGCAGTAGATGTTAATGATGAAGCAAATATTTTAGCAAGCCTTATATATGTATTTAATAATGTACAATTGTTATGTACAGTCTTTTATATGTTATGTTTTATCAAGGGGTAATATGGCACAAGTATTAACTTCCCAACATTCTATCTTACATTTTTGTGGACTAAAAAAAGTTCACACCCCATTCAGGCGTGTAATGATATTGCAACAATATGATTTTCTAAGTTGTGTACTCAAAAAAGGAATCAACTAATAGTGGGTACTACTAAACAAAGAACAAATCTCTCCATATCAATAACTTCCAAATAACATTAAATTATTTTGTATATTATCAATCATAAAATATTGGAATTTGTAAGTTATATAAGATAATGCATAACCTTCCAAAACTGCTCTTACGGGCAAAAATCTTAAGCTACTTTGCCTTTAAAAGATTAGTCTGTCATATACCTAAACCTTCATAACCATAATGCATAATTTAAATTCAAAAAAAAAAATTAAGCAACTTAGCTACGCAAACATCAAACAGAGAAACAAAAAAAACAAAAATAAATTTGATGCAATCATGGAGGGTTTATCAATTCAAGCTGTAATTTGACCGATAAATACAAATAAATGGCATGTAAAAATCTTTTAGAAACAAGTGAAACAAATTCATTTATTTGTGTTTTGGTTTAATTCTTTTGAATATGGTCACTAAATTTTTACTTCAATATAGATTTTTTTCTATTATCGCTCTCCGTTCATTTTCTCATTGAATTAATCCGCGCATCGCGCGGGTATGTATACTAATTATTAGAAAGCGCAGTTACCAATAAGGGCATCGATCAAGAGCAACATCACGTGAAGATATCTCTCATAGCAAAATTGGTTAACATTATTCAACCACACTTTAAGCTGTCAAATCTCCAAATATACCCACAATTCTTAACAGAGAAATCAATTAAGAAGTACTAATGATATAATTTAATATTCCCTCGGTTTCATTATTTTATACTACTGTAGTGTTTGACTAAGCACTTGTAATCTTATAAACGCTACGATATTCTCTAGGTGTATAAACAAGTCAGTATTAGAGTAAGTAAAGTTTAATTTCTTTTATTTTATATATTATTAAAAATTTATTCTTTTGAAATACACTAAAAATGAAGAGCGTCACATAATATAAAATAAAAAAATATTTAATAATTAATCTGGATTTGGATCAGACATGCTCATTATGAAGGGAAAGATACTCCTTAAGGAAAAATTCTAAATTTCCCAAGCTTAAATCTAAAATTTCTAATTAAAAGTAAAAGATCTCAGCCGCTCCATGTTGCAAAGGTTGACTGTCTAATGTCCATTAGACAACAAAATTGCTAGAGTTTTTGGCTATGCGGTTTCATACTATGCAAGTTTAAGTAACGAAGAGACTTGTATAGGGTAAACATGTTAATATTAAATTCTCGCATAATAGAGCGATACATGGAGCCGTACACAGATGGAAATCAAGTTTGGGGGCAGCAATCTCGGTTGTCCCCGAAGGAAATGTTGTTCATAAAGACAAACAAATGTCTGTCACCCGGTAACATTCAATGAAGAATATTTTATAGCACTAAGTACATAGTCCGTTACATAAAATATGGCATTCATAGCCTGCCGTTACGCATTCTTCAATTGCCCCCATAATTATCATTTAAGAGGGGCTTGATCCTAGAACCTTGTTCCCTAGGTGCAACTATAAATAGTGAGTTCAACAGTCATTGTAAGGACACGAATTTCTGACAAACTTATGCTATATACTATTCAAAAGCTTAATAACATTTTGTTTCTTGCTTATTAATATTGTAACTATTGCCTACGGAAGCTTTGCTCCTGGAACCAAGCTATTTGTTGTCTTATCTCGATTTAGACGCTAAGTCTTGCATTCTTATTTAATTTATTTATCATTTTAGGATCAAATCGATTCTCTTGTTTACAAATCACGTATAAATTCAACTGTACCGTTTTACGGGTAAACAGTTTGGCGCCCACTGTGGGGTTAGACACTTGCGTCATTGAGTTGATCTTTTGCATCTGTTACTAACTTGTTTGATTCTTTATTTTATAGCAAAAAATCATAAAAATGGCAGTAACGATGTCAATGTCGCACGCAATGTTGAGGCCCAAGAAAATCAGCCTCAGCATGAAGACTCGATCAATGGTACCCGCAACGAGGGGGATGAGGCCATGCCGGTCCATGGCGGGCAATATCCACGATATGTTCGGGAGAAAACTCCTGATGATGCTGAAGACAAGCACGCCGCGGAAACAGTAAGAATCCCGAGGGAGCAACAAAAGTCTATTATGGGTCATCTCACAGGATCATGTCATGCCAAAATTGAGGCAGGCGTTGCCAGGTGCTTCTAACAACGCGAATGGACGAGGCCCAGTTCCTCCCGGTGCTCCCGCGGACCAAATAACACAAAGGGCTAATAACAACACCCCGAGAGGCGAAGTCGGCTTCGATAGGGCCGGGGGGACGGTAGCGGATCCGGTAACAACAATGAGAATGATCCCTTCAAAATCGAACTCATGCGGTTTATGAAGGATATAAACGCCTGAACTTACCAAATCTCGGGTGCACCGCCGGTATTGAAAGGACCAAATTCAAAGAAATACGCCCAGTTGCCGTTCAAACCAAGTGCGGCTCCGGAGTCAATGTTGTTCAAGATGCCAGACGTGCCAAAATATGATGGGACATCGGATTCTGAAGAGCACATCACCACCTCTGCAACAGTGGTGAAGGGGAACGACTTAGCTCCGCATGAGATTGAGTCAGTTTTACTGAAAAAAATTCGGGGAGACCCTCATGAAAGGGGCCTTGACATGGTATTCGCTTTTACCAGAGCACTCAATAGATTCCATAGAGATACTCGCGGACTCTTTTATCAAGGCCCATGATAGAGCCAGGAAGGTACAGGCCCAAAAGGCCATCACATTCAGGATTGCACAAGTAGAGTGTAAATTGCTTCAAGTGTTCGTGACCAAATTTCAGAAGGAAAGGATGTCGCTACCGGCCGTACCGCAGGAATGGGCAACAGAGGCATTTACTAAAGGTATAAATCCGAGGAGTTTCGACGCTTCCCGAAAACTGAAAGAAAGTTTGCTCGAGTTCCAACCAACAAGGTGGGCGGATGTACACAACTGCTACGAGTCAAAGATAAGAATTAAGGATGACCAGTTCGGTTTCCCGGCATCAACCAAGGGTTGGGACTCGAAGAAGAATAAGGAAATATCGAAGGAAGATTTCAATGCAGACGGTCTTCTAGAGGTCGATTTTTGCCCTATGAAAGGGCTGAAACAAGCGGCAGAGGTTTCTGGTTGGCGGATAGATTCGCTACCGATAGGAGAGCTGATAGCGGCCGGAATATATCATTGTAGGACAAAGAGGTATCGGAATCTCGAGACTCCGCCTATCCAAGATTATCCGAATACAACTTCAATGTAAGCATGGTGGAATAATTGTCGGCAATGAGGAACAATAAGGAAGCTCAGTTCCCGAGGTCGATGAGATCCGATCCCAGTCAGAGGGATCCTAATTTATGGTGCGAGTTCTATAGGACCAACGGCCACCGGACTGGGGACTGCCGACACTTGCGCGAGGAGGTGGTAAAATTGCTGAAAAATAGACATCTCAGAGAGCTCTGAAGTGACCGGGCCAAAAACAACTACGATCGCAATCGGGATAACGCGGAACCCTCAAAAGCAAGAGAAGATCCCCATCATCTGACGATCAACATGGTTTTTCATGGGGAACGATATTAATGGTGTAACTTTCTCGGCAACAAAAAAGACGAAGATATCGGTGATCCATAGCAATAAACTCCAGGAAATCGCTAAGGATGACATCACTTTCACGGAGGAGGACGCAGATGGACTCCTACTACCATACAATGATGCCTTTGTAATATCTCTTAATGTTTTAAATTTTAAGATTGAACGTGTTTCGGTGTACCCAAGGAGTTCAGCCAACATTATCCAATGGAGAGTGCTGGAACAAGCCAAGCTAACCGAAAGCATTATTCCGGCCACAAAGCTCCTCAACGGGTTCAATTTAGCAAGCGTAATACCCCGAGGGAAATCTTGTTGCCCACGAACGCCGAGGGGGTAATAAAGACGACGATATGGGTTACAATATTATTCTTGAAAGACCATAGCTTTACGAGATAAAGGTTGTGCCTTCAACATACCATCAACTTCTAAAATTCCCAACCCCGGAAGGAATTAAACAGATAAAGTAGATCAACCCTCAGCAAAGGAGATGAACGCGATCTCAGTTTCAAGTAGCAAAGGGAAGGATCATGCGACATAACAATTACGAGAACAGGCCCCTGCTCCCGATCCAAACGAAATCAACAAGGGGGAGGAGGAGGAGGAATCTTATCAGGTACCAAAATATTTTCAAGTACTAGAAGATACGGACGCAACCAAATCCACAATGGAAGAACTCGAGCAAGTCGCATTGTTTGGGAAATTCTTGGAGAGGAAATTCCACTTGGGGACAGGACTAAACCCCAAGCTCAGGTCAGGATTTATTGAATTTCTTAAATTTAACGCTAATTGTTTTGCGTGGTCGTATGCGGATATGATAGGTATTCTGCTAGGAGTGGCCGTGCACAAACTAAGCCTAGATCCTAACAACTCTCCGATGAGGCAGAAAAAACGCCCTATTGCCGAGGTCAGAAACAAATTCGTCAAGGAATAGGTAACTCATTTGCTTGATATCAGTTCAACCCGGGAGGTAAAGTATCCTGACTAACTAGCTAACATAGTAGTAGTTGCAAAGAAGAATAATAAATTTCGCATGTGCGCAGACTATAAGGATCTAAATAAGTTGTTCCCAAAAGACTCGTTTCCGTTGCCAAACATTGATCAAATGTTTGATGCAATGACCGGGCACGAGTTGATGAGTTTCCTCGATGCTTACTCCGGGTACAACCAAATCAAAATGAACCCGGAGGATCAGGAAAAAACTTCGTTCATAACGAACTTCGGCACATATAGCTATAATGTGATGTATTTTGGGTAAGAACACCGCAGCCACTTATCAGAGACTTGTAAACAGAATGTTTGAGAAACAAATAGGGAAAACCATGGAAGTTTACATAGATGATATGCTGGTTAATTCTTTGAATGTAGATGATCATCTTAAACACTTGAAAGAAACCTTTGACATCCTAAGGAAGCATAACATGAAGCTTAACCCCGAAAAGTGCGCATTCGGAATCAGCTCCGGTAAGTTCTTGGGGTTCCTGGTGCCACAAATGGGGATCGAAGTCAATTTCGATAAAAGTAAAGCCATGAAGGACATCCCTGACCAGCAATCAAACGTGAAAGAGATTCAAAGGTTGATAGGAAGACTGGCCACTTTAAGCAGATTTATTTCCCAGTATTCGAAAAAATGTCATCACTTCTTTTCACTTCTCAAAAAGAAGAATAACTTCGAACGGACTCCAGAATGCATGCAAGCTCTGAAGGATTTGAAAAGGTATTTATCGAGCCCTCCATTATTGTCAAAACCGGAGGAAGGCGAATAGTTGTTGATTTACTTAGCGATCTCGGAGGTAGCGGTAAGTGTCGTTTTAGTTCGTGAGGACGAAGGTATGCAATCTCCTATCTATTATGTTAGTAATATTTTAACAGGATCGGAAACCTGCTACCCACAACTTGAAAAATTGGCCTTAGCTCTCGCAATCGCCGCTCGAAAGCTTAGGCCTTATGCGATAGCCGTAATGACAACCTTTCCCTTGTGGAATATCCTTCACAAACCTAAACTTTCAGGTCGACTGGCCAAGTGGGCAGTCGAAATGAATGAATTTGACATGTAATATAAACCTATAATTGCGATTAAGTCACATGTTTTGGCACACTTTGTGGCCGATTTCAGTCCAGGACTGCCTCCTTTAGCTACCAAAGAAGCAGTGATAGTGTCAAAATCGACATTGGGAGTTTGGACCTTGTTCATGGAAGGAGCTTCAAATGTGAAAGGGTTCGGGCTCGGTGTAATACTAATCACGCCTTCGTGAGAAACCCTAAGGCAGGCCATACGAACTGTTCCTCTGACTAATAATGAAGCCGAGTATGAGGCTTTGATTGCAGTACTCGAGCTGGCCCGAGGACTAGAGTGAATGTCCAAAATCAACTAGTAGTAAATCAGGTTTACGAAATCTTCGACGCCAAAGAGAAACAAATGCAACAATATGTAGTGAAAGTCCAGGCTCTGATCACACGGTTCAGGGAATGGTCAATAACCACATCCCGAGGGAATAAAATACGGAAGAAGACACACTAGCCAATATGGGATCATCCATGGAAATGAAGGGATCAAACTCCGATACGGTCGTGCAGCTTATGCATTCGGTATTGGACGTAGATGGCTATTATGAAGTAAACGCAACCAATTTGGTCTGGGATTGGAGGAATGGAATCATTTATTATCTCGAACATGGAAAGCTACCCGAAGATCCCAAGGCATGTCGAGCATTGCGCACTAAAGCAGCCCGATACTTCTTTAGGGGAGGTCAATTGTATAGAAAATCTTTTCAAGGCCCGTTGGCCCAATGTTTAGGAGCCTCCGAAGCTAATAACATCATGAGAGAAGTACATGAAGGGATCTGCAGAAACCATTCGGGTGCAGACTCTTTGGTATTAAAGCTAATTAGGGCGGAATACTAATGGCCCCAAATTGAACAATACGATAAGGCTTATGTTCAGAAATGCGATAAGTGTCAATGTTATGTACCGTTGATGCATCAACCAGCAGAGTTATTGCACTCGGTTCTGTCACCCTAGACATTCATGAAGTAGGGGATGGACATAGTCAGTCCGCTGCCACTCGGTTCTCTCTCATATATAGAGCAGAAGCATTGATCCCAGTGCAAAAAGGAGAACCTACCATTCAATATTTCCGGGTAGATGAAAAAGCAAACAACGAAGAATTAATGGTCAGATTGGAGCTGCTCGACGAACGTAGGGACTTGGCGATTATGAAGATGGCGGCCCAAAAACAAATAATGAAAAGATATTACAACCGAAGATCCAATCTCCATTTTTTTCAAAGTGGGAGACTTAGTTTTAAGGAAATTAACTCAAAACACCTGGGAGCTCAACGCAAGAAAGCTAGGTCCAATGTGGGAAGGCTCTTACCGGGTTTCAGTTGTCACCGGGAAAGGATCATACGAATTGGAAAATCAAGATAGAGTAAAATTGCCACGCAACTGGAATGTGGCACACCTCAATAGATACTATTGCTGATAAACACCGCATATACTGAAAGTATGTGCTGCACTTTTTTTTTCTTTGTCTAGTTTTTTGTTCTAATTGGGTTTTTTCTAGCAAGGTTTTAAACGAGACAACAACGAAAAACATACTACAAAGGAAGCATGGTTAGCATAGATAAGGCCTTTAAATGACATGGCATGCAAGCAATGAGCCACTACGGGATGATTAGATAGTCTTTTGCTCGATAGCAAAGTTCCTACCAAGAAACAAAGCTTGCTATCAGGCCAAAGGTTATCCGACCGTTCACGAGTAAAAGTTACTAGGGGTGGTTAGTTAATCTTTAACTCTCTGGCAAAGTTCCTAACGGGAAGTGAAGCTTGCTATCGGACCAAAGATTATCCAACCATTCACTATTGGAATCTTCAAAGGAACAAGACCTCCAGTGTTCGAATCCGCATTTTTCGCATTCGAACACTGGGGGATGATATGAGAATAAGGCAACACGACTGCCACATGAACCAGCCTATGAAATCTGGGAAAAAAGTTGTAACATCGGGATGGGGACTACACGGCCAGTCCCATAGAAATAAGTTGCTCAAATTAGCCACAAGTAATGTCAATTTCATTTAGCACAACGAATGCTTATCATTTGAAAGTTAAACAAGTACTTCAAATGCTAGTGCCGGAATAAACAGGAGACATCCTCTTCAAGAGATCTATAAACATAAGAGGGCCCACTCTTATGAAACCCTCATAGTAAAGGGTTGATCCCGGAAAAACTTATGCCCGGAATCCAAATGCTATCGGGAAAAATGTACTCGAAGCCTTGCAGAACTTGACACAAAGAGAAAAACTTGCACAATACTTAAACGAAAATGTACTTCTATATAACAGCGTGTCAAGCGACACGTACAAAAGTATGAAGTGAAAAACAAAAAGGAAATAAAGCAAAAAGCTAAGCTAATGCATCCTAGAATCCGGGGGAAGAGAAGCATCTATGCCCCCAAGAAAAATAGGTGGATATGCTGCCGGATCGAGGTCTTGACCTTCGTCATCATCCCCTTCAAGTTCTTCTTCACTTCCCAGAATTCTGCACCAAAACCAGAAGATTCAGTCGCATCAGGTTGGACCGGGAGACCCCTTCAGGTAGTTGACTCCAGCTTAAGGGCCTTAGTGATCTCGGCATCAAAGTCAATGACACCCGCTTTGGCCTCTTCCAAGGTTTTTCTCCTCATGTTGTACATATAATATATTTTATCAACAACGAGGGAAGCCGCTCGGCGCTGAAGCTCTTCCTAAGCTGGTCAACCTCGGCTGAAAGGTTATTCCACTCGGATCTAGCATCTTGAAGGCTAACATCAAGGTCACGGATAGTGGAGTTATAAACTTTACTATGCTCCATGACCTTCTTATACTTCTCCTTCACCCGGTAATGCTTCTCCTCTACAGAAGTAGCCTCTTCAACTTTGGAGTTCAAGGCTGCCTCCAAATTATTTTGTTCTTTTAGTAGAGGCAGCCTCACGATCGGCAACAGCAAGAACAATATTTTGGACCTTGGACCACCTTGCCTTGTCCTCTGGAAATTGTATCCTTAATAGGGCGGTCTCTTAGTTGAGGGTCGCCACTTCTTGCTCGCTCTGCTGCAATCGAGCCTCCAACTCAACGGCCTCGGTAGCTTTTGCTTCCAGCTCTGGAAGGTGAGCAGCAATTTGATCCCGCTCAGCTAACAGTGGATCCGCTCAGAGGTGAGTTTCTATTTATCAAGGATCAACCTTTGAAGGCCCTCGGAAGCAAAAAAGTTGGCCTGCAAAACAAAAGTTCATATCAAAAGTCCTGACATACCAAATCTAGACAAAATAGTATAAGGAATAAAGATGAAACCGTTGTTGCGTTATGCATGGCATTGTTTGCCATACACTCGCCCGAGAGAGAATGTATTTTATTCCTATCTTTCTCTGAAGCTAGAGGCTTCAGGTAGTTGGCAAGTTCCACGGTCGGAACAGTAGATGGCACTCGATACAGGCCGAGAGGGAGACACTCCTCCTCCTCCAAGGATCTAAGAGGCCAAATAGGTATGCCCCAAATTCCCATGGACTGGAGACTGGGGAGGAGGGACTGTGAGCACGTGATTTTTGCCCTATATGAATTATTCCTAGAAATTCAAACGAAATGATTTCTTTCATTATTTTGCAATTTTGTGGAATTTTGTGACATTTTATGTTAATTGTTTGCATTTTTGTTTGTGCATTTTTATTAATGAAAATACAAAAAAAAAAATACTTAGCATTTGCATTTAGGGTTTAATTTTATATTTTAGGATTAATTAGTAATTAAGTTACTTTAAAGTAAAGAAAATAACAAAAATAGTTCATTTTACATTTTTAACTTTTAATTTTTGAATTTGTCATAAGTTTTCTTTTAAATTAGGACTTAATCAATTTTGAGGAAATAAGTGGTTTAGTTTTGGGAATTAAATCAGGTCTTTTATTTTAATTTTTTATTTTTACAAAATCTGAAAAAATAATAAATTAAAAGAAAGAAAGAAAAGGAAATAGAAAATAAAAAGAAAAAAAGTTCATTAAAACAATACTCAATTGTTGGGCCAAAGCTGTTAAAACCCCTCAAGCCCAAATCCCTTCCAATTTTCCAAACCTCCCTAGCCCAAATAACAATTACCCGACCAGGCCTGCCCCAATACCAGCCCAAACCCATTCCAGCACCCTTGACCTTAAACGACCCCGTTTGGTTAAGTTACGATCTAGACCGTTCATTTTGTGCGAATCCAACGGGTGGGAACTGATTTAAGCCTTGATATAAATATGTCCAAACGCCCCCTACCCCCATCTCTCATCTCTCTCACACTCCCACACCCTTCAGAGACCCAATATAACGCCACCACGAACCACCGCCTGCCGCCCGCCGGGAATCGCCCACGGCGGCGGCCGGCGTCCAATCGCCGCCAAACTTATACCAGTTCACCGCCTCACCCTCCTCGTTCCAGGCCTCCACTCCATTTCCTTCAAAACCTACCCAAACCTCTCGAATTTTCGTTTGAAAAATCAAAACCCTAGCGCCGCCACAATTTCCCCCGGTGCGGCGCCGCCTCTGCTCGACCCCAAAATAACACCAGATGACCACCGGGACCTCCCTACTCCAAATCTCTAAACCACATCCCTCGAATCAGCGTCGAACTCGTCAAATTGTAAAATCCGAAGTCCAACTCAAAAGCTCAAAATCATTTCCCTTCGAACCTGGTAGCATGCAATGTTTTCTTGCAAAGCTGGTGAGCCTGACTTGACAAGATTGACGACGATTCAATTGTTCTTGACAAAGAACAATAGGGTCGACATAAGTTTGGTCGAGTTTTCCATTTTCGTTTGGTTTGAGCAAGATTGGGTAAGTTCTTCTTCGCCTCTTATGATTTTTTTTTCAATTGGTTCATCTTCCTTCTTACTTGCTTTCCCTTGGGTTGATCAAAATTCATGTGGGGTTCTGGGTTCGAATTAGGTCATTCTTCTGTTCCTCGGTTAATTGAAGTTTCTTAATTTGCTTTTTTTGTTGTTTTAGTTTTTAATAAGCTTAAATGTTTCATTAACAGTTAATTGCTTAGCTAAGTGAAATTGGGTCCTTAATTAATTTGCTGTCATCGGAGGTCAACTCTTTAATCATGCCTTTTGTTGCTGTTTTGCTTTAGAAATAGGTCCAGGCTCTTTGCTTGGAAAATTTTGTTTAGGGCTGGGCCGATAAATTTTGTAATTGGTTTATAAATAGCATCAGGCCCAATTAGAGATTCAATTTGGGGTCTGTGACCCAATTAGCTTAACCAGGTGGCCCAGGTGGGTTCAGGGTAATAAACAAGGCACTTGGGGGGTAGTTTAGGAAATGGGGGGAAGGGGGAATCTTTGGTAACTGAATGAAGAAGCTTCTAGCAGGGATCACTAGCCAATTTAAGGCTTTTAAGTAGTTAACTTGGAAAACAAGTCAATAAATAAGGGACTTTTAAGCTAAAAAAAGGGGACTAAAGTGCAAAATAAAACTTGCAAGGGCTGCCCTAGGTGTTGGCCTATAAAAGGCATCATTTCTTGCCTTAGAAGACAAGTTTGGAAGCTCTGAAAATTTCCTCCACTTTCACAAGCCTTCATTAGCTCCAATCTGAATTTCAAATTCAAAATTCTCTAGATCTAAAATCCATAAACAACAGAAAACTTTCAAAAAATCCAAAAAAAAAAATTGTTACATTGACCTTCCTTAGATCATTTTGGAAATTGCAGCTCTTAATTCAACTGTTAGCCCACTTAGGATCAAAATTAGCTCAGATTTTCTCTGTTCCTGTTCTGTACCCGAAAGTTTAAAGCATCTGAAGGTGTTTGGGGATTTATTCGAGTTGTTGCTGGGTGTTTTTGAGTGCTGAAAGTGTTATGTAGCTTCCTAGTTCAATTTCGAGTAAACTTGAGGTCAAACAAGTTTGTTCTGATCGATCAGCTGCTGTTGCATTTCTGAATTCATTCCTGGACTTTTGAGACTTTGTTTTGATTCGAAAATCACTCTTACTGTGGCTGGTTGTGGGCTGTTGATTTGTCACTTGCTGCTGCTAACTTCTCCTTTTGTCTATTTGATTTACTCTTCAGGTACACATCTCAACATTACTTTGATGTAGCTGTTGAAACAAAAATGAAATAGAGCAATTTCACGTTCTCTGTTGCATGTCATGTGTTCATTCGAGTGATGCTGGATAGTTAGATATACTAGCCTATTTGTGTATTGTTGAATACGATCTAGTGTTGGTTTATAATAACATGAATTTTGAACTACAGGGCTGTTATAATTGGACTGTATAAATGACTTTCTGCCATTGTCATATTAGTACAGCTATTTCGTATAACCTTAGAATGATTCAGGTTCAGTTAAAATTGCTCTATTGTAACAGGTATAACGTGTAGAAGTGTTAAGTGTAATAACCATAATCAGGCGAGTTGATTAGATCGCCTCCATGTTCAAATCTGTTGTTACCATGAAACGTTTCATTTTTTTTGAGTTAAACAAGCATAAAAAATGAATGGATGTGTAGTTCAATTTGAGTGTCAATCACATTAGTCAATATTTCACACTTTCAATCTTTATTCTCCTCGAATGTCTGCAAGAATTGGTTAATACGGATCAGATGTAAAAATCTATAGAGATTAATCGTACAGCTATTGGACCAAACGAATTTTTTGTTTTCGTCGTCGTCTTCATTGAACTATCCCTACCTCACTGATTGGGCCTATGTTGAGGCCCAGAGCTAGCAACAGCTCAATAAAATGACAGATCTCAACGCTACTGTACCGGACCAAGGTCAAATTTGGGCCTAAACATATTAAAGATGAGGTTAATGTGGCAATACTGAAGATGAAGTTAATTTGGACTTTCTCGTTAAGTGGCATGTTTGAACTAAGAGGTCCGTCTCTTGTTCAAATGTGGACTTGAACTTGATGCCCAAACTCCTTGATCACTTTAAATAATAGCAATTGATAAAATTGATTAATTAGGATTCTTTAGAGACAAAATTAAATAGAAAATTATAGCTCTATTTATACAACAATGATTAGCATATTGGCACTTATTTCTTCAAAATTAATGCACACAATCGTGGTTGCGTCCGTTGGGATTATGGAAAACCCGATGGACCTTTGGACGAGGCTTGTCTTAAAGGGTTATTATGTGGACAACATATTAACCCGATCTAGGTTTGACCATGATGCAT
>NW_017674359.1:17299-38187 GCF_001879085.1 Nicotiana attenuata
AGCGACCGTGCTAGAACCACGGAACTCGGGAGTGCCTAATACCTTCTCCCGGGTTAACAGAATTCCTTACTCGGATTTCTGGTTCGCGACTGTTAAACAGAGTCAAACCTTTTCCTCGATTCGGGATTCAAACCGGTGACTTGGGACACCATAAATCTCCCAAGTGGCGACTCTGAATCTCTTAATATAAACGAAACCCGTTTCGATTGTCCTTTAATTGGAAAACCCTTTATTATACCCTTCACGGGGTGTAGTAGCGGAAAAGGAGGTGTGACAGGGACATCCTCCTCTCGGGTGTCTGCGGCCGGTAGAGATGATATAGCAGTTGCTGGTGGCAAAGGCAAGTTTGGCAAAAAAGGAGATGAAGCTGATGGCATTATAGGTTGAGAAGCAGCTGCGGAAAAAGCAATGTTGGTTATTGGTTGCTCATCAACCGAAGATGGAAGAGACCCGGTATCCAGACTCACGATACCGGGAGCAGCAACTGGGACTCGGAAGTGAGAGTTGGCATCTTCCACTATATCACATTCCCTTCAGAGCGCCTGGATGTCGTCCTCGGTTGGTGTAACTTGCTCAAAAAATTGAGCATTCTGTATAGCAGATAAAGGTCGTTGTCTTTTATGTAGAGAAGCCCCCTCATCACTAGCTCCTCCATCATCATTGATCACCACTCTGTATGCGGCTATCTCGGGCGCGATGCTCTTCCCCTTTTTATTTTACCCCCGATCGTAGAGGAACGTCGCCTTTTTTGTTGCTTGTTCTCCGGCCAGGGAATCCGAGAGGAAGCACTTTCACTAGAAGCAAGTCCAATGATACCCGTTCGGGTGAAGGCTTTCTGCAGCAACCTCGCCACATCTTCGGGATCAGCAAAAACGTCCTCCACGGGGACGGTAACAGAGCCCTGCGGAAGACCTTAATTCAACCAGAAGAAAAGTTAGACAGTTTTCCTATACGTGTGATAAAAACAAGATAAGTTCAACTTACTATGATTTTTGGCCTTACACCTGTATTTAAGGGCTAGCTCTTTCCACCGGCGGGTCTCAGGCGTAGTGACGTCCAAAATCTTCTAGACCCACTGGTCCAAGCCTTCAACCCTTGGTGGTGTCTACCGAGTTACTAAAATAATGAATAAAGAAGGATCAGTGATAGCATGGGACAACCTTTAACCAGAAGAAAGAACAGATATTGAACTTACGAGTACGATTCCATGATTCAGAAAAAGATGGACTAGCGGCCGGGATGATGTCCCCGGTGGCAACTACAACGCTTTGCTCCTTCCATCCACGATCCTTGTCATCATCCATGCTGGTGAGCAAAGCAAGGTGACCACGTTTGTTGAAGTTTATCATACCCCCACGGAAAATCTTGGGGGAATAAAGGTTCATCAGTCGAGCTAGGGAGAGCTCTTTCCCCGTCTCCTGGAATAAATGCCAAAGACACGATACTGTTCGCCACACAGAAGGGCTCACCTGTGCCAAGCAGACCTGGTAACAGAAGCAAAACTCTATGATTACGGAGTCAAAGTGAAGGGACACGTGTAAACGTACATAAAACCCTTCTTGGGGAAGGTTACCCGCTCCACTCGATCAGGAGAGATGATATTCAAATCATGGCAACCACGGTCTTCCTTCACAGCAGGGATGCTAGAAAGGCGGATGGAAGAAGGATATACACCAACATCCCATGTGCGGGAGTTAGCAGAAGGGAACTTCTCTTCGATGTCCTTAGCCGTAGTAAACTTTCTGGGGATAATGGTGCTCAACGTAGGAGGAGGAGGAGTATCATCAGTGCTTTCCTTCTTCTTTGAAGAACTGGAGTTTTTGGAAGAGGAGGCCATAATTAGTAGAAGGAAGTAAGGGTTTTCTTTGGAGAAGAAGGTTAAAGGAAGTTGAAAGCAAGAGTGAGTTTAGTAAAGAAAGTTTGAGAGAGTTTGATAAATTGTGAAGTGTAAAAGAAGAAGATTGAAGCATATAACTAAAGGAATATGCGGCTAAAATCATGGCCATGATTACCTTGAGAACCGGAAAAAGTATTGCTGAATTGTGGGATGACGCGTGTTGGTGGCATTAAATACTGAGAGACATGCGTCTAATCAAGCGTCAGAAGCTTTTCACAGAAGGACAGAGAATTTTCTGCCAAGAAAGGTATTGGTATCTCCACCAACTTCCCGGTGACACAAAGATGTGCCATCGGAAAGTAGGGGGACTATCTATAGGGTAAAATATGTTCATATTAAATTCTCGCATAATAGAGCAACACGTGGAGCTGGAGACATATGGAAAGCGAGGTAGGTGAAAATTAAGTCCGGGGGAAGTAATCTCGGTTGTCCCCGAAGGGAATGTTGTTCATAAAGACAAATAAATGCCTTTCACCCAGCTGGAAAGTAGTGAAATCCACCCCATGGGACTCCAATGTCCTCATGTTTTGCAGTCTGTCCCTGTACTGATCAATGAAGTCCTGGGGATCCTCATGTTGCTCACCCCCGTAGACAGGAGGGTGTAGCCTAGTCCACCAGTCCAATAGTTTCTGCGGCTCGCCGGTCGCAGTTGGTCTGGGCTCAGGTACGGCTGCTGCTACTGGCTGGGCCCCGCCCACGTGTAGTGCATTCGGGGTCTGATATACGGCAACTGCATGTCCCGAAGCCTAAGCACTAGGGGTCTGGGCTCCCCCTCCCGCCTGAGATGTGGCTCGGTCTGCTGGAAATAAAGCAGCCTGGGTTATAGTATCCATGAACCGCAGCATACGGCCCATGATCTCCTGAAAGCCCGGTGCTGACATGAAATCGATGGGGGCTGGCTCTGTTGCGGGCACCTTGCCATGCTCCTCAATAATGGGATCCTCCACTAGATCCGTTGGTGGTGCAACTGGGGCAACTATGGGATGTCCTCGTACCCTCCCTCGGGCTGGTGCCCTCCCCCAGCCTCTGCCTCGGCCTCTAGCAATAGGGGGAGCAGCTCCTCCCGGGTCTGGAACGTCTGCCGTGCGCTTTCTCACCATCTGTGAGAGAATAAGAGAAAGAAACTTAGTATAACATCAACTGCATGATAGGAGATGAATAAAAAGTAGTTTCCTAACACCCTATAGACTCCCGAAGATAAGTACGGACGTCTCTGCACCGATCCACAAGACTCTATTAGGCCTACCCATAACTTGTGAGACCTACGTGAACCTAGTGCTCTGATACCGTGCTGTCACGACCCAATTCTATTATAGGTTATAATGGCGCCCAGCGTCATTGCTAAGCAAGCCAACAATGAACAATCTTGTGATTCCCCTTTTTAATAGGTTTTTCAAGTACATAATTAAAATAATTAAAACGAATAACATGTTAAAATAATTAAAACGAAAGCAGTTGAGTGCAATCATAACCATAGAAATAAAACCAAAACCACAAGTCAACTAGTGTATATGTGCCAAGACTTGGTGTCACAAGTGTATGGGCTACTAGTAGAATATACAAAAGATTACTACTCTACTGTCTGAAATAAAATAGACAGAATAATAAACAAAAGAAAGACTCCGGCTACTACAGAACGGCTCGGAATGGCAGCTCACTGTGTAGTCTCGTAATAGGGATCAAGTATGTGCGCGAGACTGATATCCAGATGCACCTGCCTCAGATCCTACACATTTAGTGCAGAAGTGTAGCGTTAGTGCATAAACAACATGTACCCAGTAAGTATCCAGTCTAACCTCGAAAAAGTAGTGACGAGGGGTCGACTTTGACACTTACTATGGGCTAACAATAAGATGTCAAAATAATAACTAAGCATGGATTACATAAATATAACAGAAAACTCAATAACAGGAATAATAAACACCTTTTCTTCCGCTAAGAGTATATCTCAAGTTATTTTCCTTCATTTAACAATTTTATGTCTCAAGTTAATGAACAATATTAATTATAATTGGTTCCTAAGATTTATCATGCGCAAGTTATGCCGAGGTCGTACGGCTCGATCCAACATAATAATATTTAAACTATGCACCGCCGAGGGTCGAACGACATGAACCATAGATGCATCTATCTGCTACAGAGGCGTTCGGCCCACTCCAAATAGAAAACACTTTTAAAAACACAAATTCTCAATAACAGTGAAGTGTCTAATTCACAGCTTCAAGTAAGTGAAATTTTACCTTTTACAATTCTTTTATCAATTTTTAATATGACTTAGGCAATTAAGTGAACAAGTAGGGTGCAGATATTTCATGTATAGCATGATATGGGTCCCAGACTACCCACACAATAGCATAATTAGTAGCTACGTACGGACTTTCGTCACCTCGTATACGTAGTCCCTACAAATAGGAGCACATATTAATTAATGGGTTAATTCCCTCTTACAAGGTTAGAAAAGAGACTTACCTCGTCTCAAAGCCTACTTTCCGGTCCAAGATTGTGCTCAACTCCTCAATTCGGTGCCGAACAATCCAAAACTAATCAAATAATATATAAACTAATCAATACATGTTCAGAAGTTCATATTCCAACTATTAAAGTGATTACCCAACCCTAGATGTAAGATTCCTAAAATTCACACCCGGGCCCACGTGCCGGAATTCGGAAATTTTCAAAGAAAGTTGTTACCCATAACCTCATGAACTCAAATATATGGTTTTTACTAAATTCCATAACCAATTTCATGGCTAAATCCCACATTTATCAAAAACCTAGGTTTTCCATCTAACCAATAAATTCCACAAATTTACAAGTTAAAATCTGCTCATAATCTATGTATTAAACACACATTAGGTAGAAATTATTTACCCTCAATAGATAAGTTGAAATCCCATTTATTGAAGCTCCAAAATCGCCCAAGTTTGCAATAAATGAACCCAAAAATGGCTAAGTCCCGATTTTAAAACTCTCTGCCCAGCTGCCTCCTTCTTCGCGAACGCGGAACAGGTCTCGCGTTCGCGAAGGCAACGTCCCAGGTCCATGAGATTTGGCCTACGCGAACGCGACAAGGACCTCGCGAACTCGAAGGCTTACCAGCCCTGTCCAACACGAACGCGAGAGCACCTTCGCGAACGCGAAGGGCACTAACCTTGACCCCTCCCCAGGTCCCTCCCTTCTACGTGAACGCTATGGGGCTTACGTGAACACGTAGGCCTGGGACCTCAAGGCTCTGCGAAGACGATCCCTTCTCGCGATCGCGAAGAGCAATTTTCCCACAGCCCAAATCCTTCTCCGCAAACGCGATGGTCCTCCCGCGTTCGCGTAGAAGGAAACGAGAACTGGAAAATCTGGTTTCTTAGATTTAGCTCCGGGCGGTCCAAAACACACCTGAGCCCCTCGGAACCTCATCAAACTACACCAACAAGTATGTAATCATAATATGGACGTGTTCGAACTCTTGAAACGCGTAAAACAACAACAAAATCAAGAATCACAACCCAAAACCAAATTGAATCAAAATATGAACTTCAAGTTTTCAAATCGTTCGGAACACGCCAAATCATACTTAGACTACTCGGAATGACGCCAAATTTTACGTGCAAGTCTTAAATGATATTATAGAACTATTCCCGGTCTTGAAAATTCCATTCAGACCTCGATATCACCAAAACCTACTCCAAACAAAATTTAAAGAACGTTAAAACCTTCAAATAATCAATTTTCACTATTAGGTGCCAAAACGCTTTCGGGTCATTCAAAACCTGATCCGAACTGTCACGATCCAAACCCCGCACTGGTTGTGATGGAGCCTCTCGTGAAGACGAGGCCAGCCAACTAACCCAACTTGTCTTTTCAAAAATAATTAAACATTAATAAGCAATTTAAATGCGATTCAATGATATAACTAACGGAAGCACAAACCCGACACAGCCCTAATCGGGGTGTCACAAGTCACGAGCATCTATCAGAATGTAAATCCACTACAGGGTCTAAAATGTACAAAACCGAAATAATGAACAAAAGAGAGAGACATGGTGCTGCGAACGCTGACAGTCACCTCCTTAACTCATATAACTCTGCCTCCGATTGGCCCAAAACCCGCTACCGAGTGAATAGATACCTGCATCTGCACAGGGGGTGCATGGAGTAAAGTGAGTACTCCAACTCAGTGAGTAATAAAGGTAAATAACAACTGAGCAGTAATAAAAATCACGTAAAGTAACCAACGTGCTGTATAGAAGCAGGGTACAATCCTTTGAGAAAAAACAGTGAAGCTGTGAAATCATTGGAAATCTCTTGGCTCAGTTTAAATCTCTTTTTAAAATGATCTTTTCAACAGTTACGAAATGATTTCAAAATAGTTAGTGCCGATAAGCACAGAAAAATCGGCCCTCGGGCACAAATATCACAGTATAACAGGTAAAAAGGCAAGTAAATATGCAAGATGAGCACATAGAAGTTCTCCCCTCAGGCAATATCTCAAAACAGTACCAGCCCCTCGAGCTCACTCTCAGAAACACTCTCAGCCCCTCGGGCTCTCTCTCTCTCAGCTCACTCTCAGAACAGTATCATATAATAACGGCTGCGGCGTGCAACCCGATCCACATCTCGCTGTGGCGTGCAGCCCGATCCATATATCGCCGACGACGCTCACTGGGGGTGTGCAGACTCCGGGAGGGGCCCCATACGGCCCAAGCGCAATATCAAGCCACCTCGTGGCATATAACATAAGGCCTGAAAGCCTTCTCACATCACTCACAAGGCCTGAAAGCCTCCTCACATCACACTCGAGGCATGAAAGCCTCCTCACATAACACTCAAGGCCTGAAAGCCTTCTCACCTCACACATAAGGCCTAAAAGCCTCCTCACATCACACTCGAGGCCTGAAGGCCTCCTCACATATGGCCCTCGGCCTCACTCTGTCCAGAAAACATTATAAGCCCCTCAGGCATCAATAAAATAGTAGTGCTCAGCCCAAACAACAGTGGAAATATCATTTAAGTCTCAAAGTTCAATTAAAGCGGCTGATTTTGTAAAACAGTATAATCAACAGGACTGAGTTCAAGTAGTATATCAAAATAGTGAGGAAACAGTGATAAAAATCCCCGAAGGGTTCAGATAAGTGGCACGAAGCCCAAATATGGCAATCAGCCCAAATCATGATAATAACAAATAAGTTTCAGTCAAAATACGCGATAAAATCATTAATCGGGACGGACCAAGTCACAACCCCCAACGGTGCTCTAGCCCACGCTCGCTATCCGGCGTGCAAGTCACCTCAATATAGCACTACGGTGTGCAAATCCGGGGTTTCAAACCCTCAGGATATCATTTACAATCATTACTCACCTCGAACCGGCAATCTCTAGTTCGCAACGCCTTTGCCTCTCAAATCGGCCTCCACGCGTGTCGAATCTATCCAAAATCAGAGCGAATACATCAGAATAGGCTAAGGGAACAATACCCAATCGAAAACAATCAAAAAATATCAAAAATCTCGAAATTAGCAAAACCCGAGCCCCGGGCCCACTTCTCGAAACTCAAATTTTCACATTATTCAATTCCTTATCTTCCCATGAGTTCATACATATCAAAAGTTCACAAATCCGACCCCAAATGGCCTTTCAAATCCCAAATCAAGAGTTCAATTTCTCAAGCCCTAGTTCTTCAATTTAGGCTTAGTTTCCATGAATTTCTAGGTGGATTTCACAACAAAAACGAGTTTTAAGACCAAAATTCTTACCTCAAGTCGTTTCCCCTCGAATCCCTCTTTAATCTCCACCAAGAAGCTCTCAAAATGATCAACCATGGAGGAAAAATGACCCAATATCGCGGATGAAATGAAATTATAACATTCTGCCCAGCATTGTTCCTACTTCATCGCGATCCCGACCCAAGTCTCGCGATCGCGAAGCACTAAATTTCCATCTCTCAAATCCTCCTATGCAAACGCGACACTCGTCACACGAACGCGATGCATACTCCCAGGACCTTCTGCGAACGCAATGCTATAGACGCGAACGCGAAGCATAATGACTCAGGGGCCCAACTTCCTTCTACGCGAACGCGGGATCAAAACCGCGAACACGAAGCTCTGGAACTTTACCTTCCGCGAACGCAGACCTACCTTCGCGAACGCGAAGGCCAAATATGGTCTACAACTGCTGTTGCATTTTCTGCATATTTTTCCAAGTTAAAACTACCCGTTAGCCATCCGAAATCACCCCGAGGCCCCCGGGACCTCATCCAAAAGCACCAACACATCCTAAAACATCCTTCAAACTTGTTCCAATCATCAAAACACATCAAACAACACTAAAATCATCAATTCTCACCGAATTAAAGCCTAAGTTCTTCAAGAACTTCCGAAACACGCATTTGATCAAAAACCCAACCAAAACACCTCCGAATGACCTGAAATTTTGCGCACACATCCCAAATCACATAACGAAGCTACAGCAACTCTCGGAATTCCGTTTCGACCCTCGGATCAAAATCTCGCCTATCGACCGGAAATCGCCAAAATACTAACTTCGCCAATTCAAGCCAAATTCTACACCGGACCTCCAAAATCACTTCCGATCACGCTTCTAAGTCATAAATCACCCAACGAAGCTAACCAAATCATAAAAACTCCGACCCGAGCTCGTATTCAATTAAGTCAACTCTTGGTCAAACCTTTCAAATTTCAAGCTTTCAACTGAAACTGTTCTTTCAAATTCATTCCAAATTTTCCTGAAAACCAAAACCAATGATCTACATTAGTCACAATACATAACACGGGACAAGTCATGCCCGAGAACTGACGATCAAAGTGTAAAAGCTCAAAACGACCGGTCGGGTCGTTACACCCTCCCCCACTTAAACACACGTTCGTCCTCGAACGTACCCAGAGTTGTTCTAGAAGCCAACCAGTAACTGAATAACTTTACCATGCATATACCCGGGAGTGATCCCACGTCACCTTATCTCATATAGGTCCGATAACACATTTTAACTGAAATCACACAATCCAGCCTAGCCTATAAATCATAGAACCACATTGCGCTTTTCGAAATCATATACAAGATCATAACCTCACATCTATATTCAGAATAAGCCCGAACCAGCTGTAATAACCCATACCTGTAACCTCAGGTGCAATTACATAATATACCACATAACTCAAACACTCAAAACGATAACTTCTATCCACAGAAGCTGCCCACAACAACCCAATACCGATAGAAAACCACTTAGCAACTAAGTCCCATTCCAACACTTTCATATACTGCCAACGATGAATGAAACACGCAATAAACCATAACCATTTCTCAGATCAACCATTCATGAAGCCATTTCTCCACTGACTATTTCCATAGCAATTTTCGAGCCGAACCTTGATATTAACCGTCCAGCATGCTGAAATCGAACCCAATCATACTCATTAATTATCCCAACGATCTCTTCTGACCAAGCACCCCACCCTGGTGACATGACACATCAATACAGGCCTAAGCCACGACTTGCATAATTCACACCCCAATAGGAAACGGTCTGAATACACTCAAATCATAAGAACGACCCCAAACGAAAGAGCTGCACCTCAAGCTTCTCAATACCATCACAACACAAAGCTGAGACCCTGTCTCACCATAGAAATAGAACACATGAATCTACCCCGAAAGGTCATATCTCCACGTAGCCTCGCTACAATGCGCGATCCCATCCAAGCACTGTTACACATGAAGCACCTCAAGTCGCTATGCTGAAAATCGATAGCCACGCATAATTTGATGTCTGAAACCCAAGCAAATCATTACACCCAAGGTGAAACAAATTAACACATGCCACGCAAACTTGGTAGAACATAACCGGTACGTCAATCACCGAGCAACTCCCAATTACTTTTCCGGCTCGACTCCCACTATGAAACCCCAATGGAACCGCACCATATGTGCCTATAACCAACAAATCATAACATCTCGCAACACAGAAAGGTAACTCATAGATCTCCCCCGATCACTGATAAGCTCAACAACGGTTGAATCAATACCTCCCCCCAACAATGCCATTCGGAGCCAACCAAGCCGACTCAAGATAGAACACTCATCATAAGAGCCCAAATAAGGAGGACAAGTCCTTCCCAGCCGCCTACTGGGTCTTCAAAATATAAAAATCCCAATAGGACATAATTCGTCGAACATCGCCACTCAATCCGTGGTATTTCCCATCATAGCCAACAGCATCGTCTTACATCAATAGTCCAGAATAACATAACACGGAAACAACCGGTATACACCCCAATATTATATCCGCAATCTAACATATCAAGCAAAGAAAGACTCCCTCGGGCCTCCAAATCTCAGCTGTCACTAAACAGTGCTGATACACACGATCTAGGATCCCAACATAGCCTGAACATGAGAACTTCCGGTCTCCAATTCCATGTAGCACACATATCACCATACCTGACCCCAAATTACGCCATCCGAATACATATCACACCTCAGGTACCTAGTCATTCCACGAAAGATATTCTAAAATTCCCATGCTCCGCATGCCCATAGAAGATATACATCTCCAAACCGCGGTAAAAACCATCAAGAACTCTCCGAATTCCCTTTGCACAAACTAAACNCGTACACAACCTTGAGATACCCGATTGTTTCCTGTAGAATCTTGAACACATTAGAACCATTCTCGAAAGTCATTCACTCTTATTCAAACTACAAATTACCTGACTTAACCAACAGAACCACCCTTGCCTCATTGGCACTCCGACACCGCAAAAATGAAATCCTCATCCCAATACAACCAAGCAACTTCCCGCTCTATGCGCCGAGCATTCTTCACCAACAACACTCTAGACATTCCGCGATTCTCATGCCCCATGAAGCATAGTATAACCTTCGTCAACATCCTCGGTCCCAATTCCCACAAGTCATAGCTGATTCACCCGCACGCCTCAAACTTGAACCAGCATAGCACCTAACCGTGCAATCAACTACTCGCAGCAGACTCCCCCACTTGGCTCGAAGCCGTAGATCAAGATACACTCAATATCTCATAACACTTTTACTCTATTGATGCCACCATACCATAGTGAGATTTAACTCAAATCATTTATAAGTCGTGAAAACACAGGTCATCCAGTGCTGTAATCTTCTGCAAAATCTCGCATTCATCCCCGCAATAGTCAAGCCCACTCTCTTAAGCGATCAGAAATTTCAAATTTCAACACGTACACTTCCATTACACATGAGATCTTCTAACATACACATAAGGATCACACCACTTGGGAAAACTCCGCAGGGGATAACCCACCTGCTTCACCTCAATATAATATTTCCGTACAGCTTCCACCGTCATACACATTACACAGTTACTTAGTCTTCCTGAGTCTGAACTCATACCGCAACATGAAATTTACTTCACTCCCAACTAGGAGGCACGAAAGATTCTTCACGCGCCTATAACTCGGAGCTACACATCCCATCCCAATGGAATCATACACTTAATAGTTCATTTATCATCCCGCAGGCCTTCCTCGTCACTTCCAAGTTATATAGATACATCCCGCAGTACTAACATACTCATCACATGGCCATTCAACTGTCACTTCCACTAATAGGGACACTGCCGAACGTATAAGTTCAAAACACTCACTCACACAATCAGCACCTCAGTGCTCAAGCCACAGGCAAAGATCCGGCCTCAAGTCCTCCAGACTGGCCCAACATCAAACTCACAGAGATCACATCTCGCCCCTTGATCAGGGAATCACAAGTCATCAAGGCACATCTGATACTGAGCGCTCATGCGCGCATACAAACGCATGGAAGGAATTTCAAGAGTTTCTTTTCAAGCTGAATCAAGGACGCACGATAAGAATTCAAGAATGTGAAGTTTTCCGAAAGGTTCTGCAGCCTCTCGAGGATAAATACAGACGTCTCCGTACCGATCCGCGAGACTCTACTATACCTGCTCATGACTCGTGAGACCTAGTAACCTAGGCTCTGATACCAACTTGTCACGACCCAAACTCCGCACTGGTCGTGATGGCGCCTCTCGTGAAGACGAGGCCAGCCAACTAACCCAACTTGTCTTTTCAAAAATAGTTAAACATTAATAAGCAATTTAAATGCGATTCAATGATATAACTAACGGAAGCACAAACCTGACACAGCCCTAATCGGGGTGTCACAAGTCACGAGCATCTATCAGAATGTAAATCCACTACAGGGTCTAAAATGTACAAAACTGGAATAATGAACAAAAGAGAGAGACGTGGTGCTGCGAACGCTGACAGTCACCTCCTTAACTCATATAACTCTGCCTCTGATCGGCCCAAAACCCGCTACCGGGTAAATAGATACTTGCATCTGCACACGGGGTGCAGGGAGTAAAGTGAGTACTCCAACTCAGTGAGTAATAAAGGTAAATAAAAACTGAGCAGTAAGAAATCACGTAAAGCAACCAACATGCTGTATAGAAGCATGTTACAATCCTTTGAGAAAAAACAGTGAAGCTATGAAATGTTTGGAAATCTCTTGGCTCAGTTTAAATCTCTTGTTAAAATGATCTTTCCAACAGTTATGAAATGATTTCAAAACAGTTAGTGACGATAAGCACAGAAAAACCGCCCCTCGGGTAAAAAAATCACAGTATAACAGGTAAAAAGGCAAGTAAATATGCAAGATGAGCACATAAAAGTTTGCCCCTCGGAAAATATCTCAAAATAGTACCAGCCCCTCGGGCTCACTCTCAGAAACACTCTCAGCCCCTCGGGCTCTCTCTCTCTCAGCTCACTCTCAGAACAGTATCATATAGTAACCGCTGCGGCGTGCAGCCCGATCCACATCTCGCTGCAGCATGCAGCCCGATCCATATATCGTCAACGGCGCTCACTGGGGTATGCAGACTCCGGGAGGGGCCCCTTACGGCCTAAGCGCAATATCAAGCCACCTCGTGGCATATACCATAAGGCCTGAAAGCCTTCTCACATCACTCACATGGCCTGAAAGCCTCTTCACATCACACTCGAGGCCTGAAAGCCTCCTCACATATCACTCAAGGCCTGAAAGCCTTCTCACCTCACACATAAGGCCTGAAAGCCTCCTCACATCACACTCGAGGCCTGAAAGCCTCCTCACATCACACTCGAGGCCTGAAAGCCTCCTCATATCACACTCGAGGCCTGAAAGCCTCATCACATATGGCCCTCGGCCTCACTCAGTCCAGAAAACATCATAAGCCCCTCAGGCATCAATAAAATTGTAGTGCTCAACCCAAACAACAGTGAAAATATCATTCAAGTCTCAAAGTTCAATTAAAGCGGCTCAGTTTGTAAAACAGTATAATCAACATTACTGAGTTCAAGTAGTATATCAAAATAGTGAGGAAACAGTGATAAAAATCCCCGAAGGGTTCAGATAATTGGCACGAAGCCCAAATACGGCAATCAGCCCAAATCATGATAATAACAAATACGTTTCAGTCAAAATACGTGGTAAAATCATTAATCGGGACGGACCAAGTCACAACCCCCAACGGTGCTCTACCCCACGCTCGCTATCCGGCGTGCAAGTCACCTCAATATAGCACTACGGTGTGCAAATTCGGGGTTTCAAACCCCCAGGATATCATTTACAATCATTACTCACCTCGAACCGGCGAAATCTCTAGTTCGCGACGCCTTTGCCTCTCAAATCGGCCTCCACGCGCGTCGAATCTATCCAAAATCAGAGCGAATACATCACAATAGGCTAAGGGGACAAAGCCCAAGCGAAAACAATCAATTTCGAGCACAAATCCCGAAATTACCAAAACCCGAGCCCCGTACCCACTTCTCGAAACTCAAAAAATTTCACATTATTAAATTCCTTATCTTCCCACGAGTTCATACATATCAAAAGTTCACAAATCCGACCCAAAATGGCCTTTCAAATCCCAAATCAAGAGTTCAATTTCTCAAGCCCTAGTTCTTCAATTTAGGCTTAGTTTCCATGAATTTCTAGGTGGATTTCACAACAAAAACGAGTTTTAAGACCAAAATTATTACCTCAAGTCGTTTCCCCTCGAATCCCTCTTTAATCTCCACCAAGAAGCTCTCAAAATGGTCAACCATGGAGGAAAAATGACCCAAAATCGCGGATGAAATGAAATTATAACATTCTGCCAAGCACTGTTCCTCCTTCATCGCGATCGCGACCCAAGTCTCGCGATAGCGAAGCACTAANGTAAGAAATCACGTAAGGCAACCAACATGCTGTATAGAAGCAGGGTACAATCCTTTGAGAAAACAGTGAAGCTGTGAAATCTTTAGAAATATATTGGCTCACTTTAAATCTCTTTTGAAAATGATCTTTTCAACAGTTACGAAATGATTTCAAAACAGTTAGTGCTGATAAGCACAGAAAAATCCGCCCCTCGGGCACAAATACCGCAGTATAACAGGTAAAAAGGCAAGTAAATATGCAAGATGAGCACATAAAAGGTCGCCCCTCGGGCAATATCTCAAACAGTACCAGCCCCTCGGGCTCACTCTCAGAAACACTCTCAGCCCCTCGGGCTCTCTCTCTCAGATTAATCTCAGAACAGTATCATATAGTAACCGCTGCGGCGTGCAGCCCGATCCACATCTCGCTGCGGCGTGCAGCCCGATCCATATATCGTTGACGGCGCTCACTGGGGGTGTGCAGACTCTGGGAGGGGTCCCTTACGGCCCAAGCGCAATATCAAGCCACCTCGTGGCATATAACATAAGGCCTGAAAGCCTTCTCACATCACTCATAAGGCCTGAAAGCCTCCTCACATCACTCACAAGGCCTGAAAGCCTCCTCACATCACCCACAAGGCCTGAAAGCCTCCTCACATCACTCATAAGGCCTGAAAGCCTCCTCACATCACTCACAAGGCCTGAAAGCCTCCTCACATCACTCACATATGGCCCTCGGCCTCACTCAGTCCAGAAAACATCATAAGCCCCCCTGGCATCAATAAAATAGTCGTGCTCAGCCCAAACAACAGTGAAAATATCATTTAAGTCTCAAAGTTCAATTAAAGCGGCTGAGTTTGTAAAACAGTATAATCAACAGGACTGAGTTCAAGTAGTATATCAAAATAGTGAGGAAACAGTGATAAAAATCCCCGAAGGGTTCAGATAATTGGCACGAAGCCCAAATACGGCAATCAGCCCAAATCATGACAATAACAAATAAGTTTCAGTCAAATACGCGGTAAACTCACCAATCGGGACGGACCAAGTCGCAATCCCTCAACGGTGTTCTACCCCACGCTCGCTANAATTCAAGCCTAAATTCTTCAAGAACTTCCGAAACACGCATTTGATCAAAAACCCAACAAAAACACCTCCGAATGACCTGAAATTTTGCGCACACATCCCAAATCACATAACGAAGCTACAACAACTCTCGGAATTCCGTTCCGACCCTCGGATCAAAATCTCGCCTATCGACCGGAAATCGCCAAAATACTAACTTCGCCAATTCAAGCCAAATTCTACACCGGACCTCAAAAATCACTTCCGATCACGCTCCTAAGTCATAAATCACCCAACGAAGCTAACCAAATCATAAAAACTCAGATCCGAGCTCGTATTCAATTAAGTCAACTCTTGGTCAAACCTTTCAAAATTCAAGCTTTCAACTGAAACTGTTCTTTCAAATTCATTCCAAATTTTCCTGAAAACCAAAACCAACGATCTACATTAGTCACAATACATAACACGGGGCAAGTCATGCCCGAGAACTGGCGATCGAAGTGTAAAAGCTCAAAACGACCGGTCGGGTCGTTACACGAACATACGCCCAAGTCCGAAATCGTCATATGAACCTATTGGAACCGTCAAATCCTGATTCCGTGGTAGTTTGCTCGAAATGTCTTCGCCAAGTCAAACTTAGCCTTTTTAGCCAACCTTAAGGAACCAAGTGTTCCGATTTCAACCCGAACCCTTCCAAATCCCGAACTAACCATCCCCATAAGTCATAAAACAGTAAAAGCACGTACGAGAGGTCTTATTTAGGGGAACGTGGTTCTAAAAAGCAAAACGACCGGTCGGGTTGTTACATTCTCCACCTCTTAAACAAATGTTCGTCCTCGAACGGGTTTAGAATCATACCTGGTCTTAAAACATCCTAAGGTGGGAAATTGGGATCGTGACAACCTTAATCGTTGGTAGAAGATTAAATACAATAACAGTGTAAAATTATCTGAGTAACCTCGATATAAGAATTATTCTGAGGTTACATACATTAGCAATGTAAAATTTTCTTTATGTAGTACTTAAATCGTTGGCAAAAGGTTACTCTTCTCAGATTATCAAATACACAAACGAGTTTGTTATTAGCATGTAATTAGAAGCATTACTAAAGTAGCAGCATCGCAAAATTCAATTAAAGAAGCAGGCTCAGAGCTTGCAAGAAATTAAACACCTAAGTACGTGTGGTGCAGACATTCAATCGAAAATTTGTCGAAAATAATTGTCCTTCATTTACATGCCATGTGAACGTGACATTATTGGATCATTTCACTTTTAGCCGATATGGCAACATAAATAAAACCAAATGATCCTACATGCTCAAAACGAAGCAAAAAATCAGTACAAACATTACAATTAAAATTAATACCATATAGTGTCGTGATAAAAAAAAGGCCAACCCGATGCACAAGGTATCCCACGTTTACGCAGGGCTTGGGGAAGGGTCGGACTACAAGAAGTATAATGTAGATAGCTTAAACTTAATGCTAAGTCTTAGTGACTGTTTTCACGTCTCGAACACGTGACATATCAGATATACGGAAACAACTTTACCATTGTTATAAGGCTCCCTTCAAATGCTTGTAATAGTCTCAACTGAAATAAAAAAAACTTGTTAATTTAGTCCAGTTCCTATCAACTTAGGATGAAACTTGTCGCTAACCAAAACCACTAGGTAGGGAGAAGTTTTTGGTAAAAAGAAGAAAAGGGAAAAGAGGAATGGTTCTGAGAAACTTTCTAGGAACCATATTGTATCCTTTTTATGTTGATAGGACAAGCAAAAAGACACACGGCCAACGTAAGTGTTTATTCTCATCAATCATGAAAAGATAATATTTTCCTCATCATGAGAGCCAACTACAACAAGGCCATGCTGGAACACTCATGTTTGTGGTAAATTCTTCTCTGCTATAGCATAACCAGAAGTTCAAAAGATGCAAGTATGCAACAACCAGCCACCACACGCAACTCAGAGATATCCCCCTCAATTTCCTCCATATTACATCACTACTAGCATAGTACTAGTGGCGGATTCAACCGTAAGCTTGCGAAACGGGCAGAACTCAATTCTTTGGGATCGAACCTTATACAATTAATATCCGAAAATAAATAAAATTTAAATATACATATTAAAATTTACTCTTTTTAACTCAAAATGAATATATACAGCACCTAAATAATGAATGTGTCACCACAAAATCTTTAATGATGAGAACTAGTAGTGCTGGAGCTACCTTTATCTAAGGGGTCAATTAACACTCATTATATTGTGTAGTTAAATAATTTTTTATGTGTATATACTATTGTTTACCCTCGAATCCGGATAACAATTGAATTTATATGGGGTTTTAAGGACCCGTGAACTAAAAGATACAAAAGGTTTTTAGGTTGAGGAAAATAAAGATAAAGACTCAACAATTGCTGTTAAAGTAAATAATCGCAGAATATAATATTGCTTAGAACAATTGTGCTTGATGATCTACCAGAATTTAGAGAGATCCCCTTTTATACATTCTGATTAAGGGTAAAAATAAGGTAGGTAAATTGATTACATCGTGGATCCCTGTAATTACGCCTTAATGGCCTGAAGTGGTTGAGAAAATCACGTTTGGGCGAGATATCCGGCGACGCTTGGTTATCCGTTACGAGTCCGGCTTCCGACCTTGTGTGTTTCTCCATCCGGTGGTGACTCCTATCGAGCTCTGTAACGGTCTCGAAATGACTCGACCTCGGTTGTAGACGTGGCCGTCGTTCTACCTTGCATCCAGGTCGGGTTCGATGGCCCCGATTTGCTCCGGACCGGACCCAACCCAGTCGGGCTCAAGCAAAAAAGGGTATCACCTAATACATTCTTCTTCTTCAATAAAACGGTAGTTCATTTCTCTCTTACCGTCTCTCTCTTCTCAGAGTTTCTCCATTGATACACCTTCAAATCCTTGCAATTTATCATTTCATCTTTAATTTAACGTCTCAAATAGCACTTCTCATATATTGGATTTTGATCTGGATGAGTAACTATACATAATTGATTATTTAATATAGTTAATATTTTATTGTTCAACAACCTTTGCGAGTAAGCATTTAAGAAAAAACGAACTTCGTTGTAATTTGCATTATTTATATATATTTAAAAAGAATTAGAAAAGTATCTTCCAATTAGTAATGACTAGATAAAACATTTTCAGTTAATTGTGCATTACGTTTATACACAGTCAAATGGAGTACTAATTAGGTGGTTTACGCGCACTACATTAATATTCTTACAAATCATTGGATCTTTCTAATTTTTCTTAAATCATATTAATATTGTTTCTCATTGATATTTCTAAAATTATATTTTGTAGTTAACATATTTATAAGTAAGAAATTCTCGTAAAATATTGACATGCTTTGGTGGGCGTTTGGACATAAGAATTGTAAAATTCCAAAAAAACTGAAAATGACATTTGAAAATTAGAGTTGTGTTTGGACAAGAATATAATTTTGGGTTGTTTTTGAAGTTTTGTGAGTGATCCGAGTGAAACATTGGAAACAGGCTTTTGAAGTTTTTTAAATTTTCAAAAATATCCAAAATGCATCTTCAAGTAAAAATTGAAAATTTTATAACCAAACACAAATTTCGAAAAAATTCCAAAAAAAAAGGAAACTTTTCTTATGTCCAAACGGGCTCCATGGTGAATATCATGTGTTAGGAGATCTTACGACTAATATTAATACTAATTTATAGGAGTATTAACTTATACGAAAGTATTTGATAATAAGCAGAAAATATTGAATAAAAAACATATATAATCTTAAACAAAGTACTACTATATGAGATAAAAGTAGAGGCTAAGGCGGCTGGGTGGAGTGTGGGTTTGGCTGAGGTGGAAGGGTGGGGTGGGGGGTGAGGAAGGGGAGTACAATCAACGAGTCCGAAACTTAAATGATGCTTTTTTGTACAAAAAACACTTTTCTAATGTTTTAAAAAAAAAGTTACATTAATAGGTAATTCGCATTATAATACTGCGAATTGCTTTAACGGAAATTTTGCCGTTAAAGCAATTCGTAGTATTATATTGCGAATTATCAAAAAAAATAATTTTTTTTATGCAATTCACAGTATTATACTGAGAATTGCTTGAGATGGGCCTAGCTCATTTTTGAAATAGCGTTTCGCAGTATTATACTGCGAATTGCATTAATTCGCAGTATGATACTACGAATTAGACTAATTTTACTGATTTTTGGCCCCACCAATAATAATTAACTGACATAACAATAATTCAAATACATAAAACGCAGTATAATACTGTGAATTACTTTAAAAAATTCTACACCCCAAGCTCGGACTTGCCTTATTTATAGGCGTTTCAATTTTATAAAAATTCATTCAATACTTAAACTTCAAACATACGTTCATTATTCTCTCTTCTCCTTATCAATCATTTTTTTACAATCTCTGAAGTGCCAAAATAAGGGTTTCACTGTATTGGGGGGGTGAGGTTGTGGTGGAGAATAACTCTGTGAGGTATAGCTCACCTCCACAGTGTCATGTTAAATTGCCGCTTAATATGGAGTACGATACATCGGTATCGTTGTTACGTAAAAAAATAAGTGAGCGGAGGCGTTCGGTTAGCCTTAAAGTAACCGGTAGATTTCCTTATTCAGTGACTTCGCAGGGGTTTGCTTATTATTCTGAGTTTAACATCGAGGATGATGAAACTCTTAGAGATTTTTTGCGGATTCCGGATGAATACAGGGAATTTATTGTAATAAAATTATTGAAAATGTACGTCAAGGTGGAGGACCTTCCAGTAATGAGGGCGTGCATAGCAGGGATAACCTCCAGTCATCGGGTGGTGCAGACGCGCAGAGTCAGGAGGATGATAGTGATTATGACAACAATGCGGATGAGTCTGGGGATGACACACCCTTCCATGATGAGGGTGATGAGGAGGAGGAGGAACTGAATGTTGAACCTGAGCTGACCAGGGAGCATGTCCCTCCACCTCCCGCTAGACCAAGAGTGTACGAGTCCCACGTGCCATTTCATGAGCGAAATATTCCCTACCTTGATAATTTTCCAAGCATGCCTAACGTCGATGCCCTCACAAGGGATGATGATGAATTACGGTCAGCGATGTGGGATGAGTCTAGACCAGCTATTCTTACAAAGGGCATGTATTTCCCCGATAAAGCTCGCCTAATTAGGGCTGTAAAAATCTACAGTATAAGAGAGTGTCGTGAGATGGCAGTAAGTGAGTCAACTACGGAGAAATACAAGGTTGTATGCCGTAGGTGGTTTATAGGTTGTCACTGGATGCTGCGTGCCACAAAGAAGAAATCAGGTTTGTGGAAAGTGGGTAAATTTATTAGCGAGCACAGATGTGAAATGGACACATTCAATGAGAATCACTTCAACTTGGATGTGGACTTGATTTCCCTTGTCTTGATTCCATTTTTGGAAGTGTCCATTAGGTTCAAGATTAAAGAGTGTATTACAGCCGTCCACCAGGAGTATGGTTGTACTATAACCAAAAGAAAGGCATATCTCGGTCGCAAACGTGCCTTTGAACTTATTTATGGCGACTGGGATAAGTCTTTTTCAAATCTGCCCAGGTACATGGCCGCACTGCAACACTTTAACCCCGGGACTGTTGTTGAATGGAGGCGTGAGCGGAGTCCGGACAGACCGGAATATATTTTCAACTATGTGTTTTGGTCATTTAAACCAGATTGATGGT
>NW_017674359.1:38207-82735 GCF_001879085.1 Nicotiana attenuata
TATTTTGGTACCGTTCTTAGTTTAACTTTTCTAAGTACGGTACGTACTCTATGTACTAGTAGAAAGTATGATATTAAGCTTTTGATTGCAGTTGCAGTAGATGCCAACGGACAAATATTTCCACTAGCTTTTGCCATTTGTGCCAACGAAAGTGAAGAGACGTGGACGCAGTTCTTGAACCACTTGAAGCATCACGTTGTCAAACAGCGTTCAGGTATTTGTCTAATATCTGATCGGCATGGTGGTATTTTAAGTTCTGTACGTCACTTGCCTGAATGGCATGAACCATATGCATACCACCGTTACTGTGTGAGGCACCTGAAGGCCAATTTCCAGAAGAAATTTCCTGACAAGGCCTTGCATGCCTTAAAGTGGATGGCTGCAACTGAGCACCAGCAGTGCAAATTCACGAGGCGCATGGAAGCGATCCGGCAGATAGAACCACGAGCCTATACTTGGTTGATGCAACATGAGCTTCACATGTGGACATTGCATGCTGATGGCGGCAGACGATGGGGAGCCCTCACTACAAACGTGTCAGAGTCATTCAACGGCTTGTTGAAGTCTGCCCGTGGATTGCCTGTCACTGCCATGGTCCGCATGACACTCAAACAGAGTGCAGAGAGGTTTGTTGAAAGGCATGCAACTGCATTGGCATTGATGGACAGGGGTGTTGAATTTATGCCAATACCCATGAGAAAATCTGAAAGGTACAGGAGGCGAGCACAGTGGCATTCATTTCTTCAGTATGATCATGAACGGGGTATTTTTGAAGTTAAGACCGCTATCAACGGACACCGTGGGAATAATCTACAGACGGTGAATGAAAATAGAAGGTTATGTTCATGTGGGAAATGGACCATCTACCACATGCCGTGCGCACATGCGTTGAAGTGCTTTCAACAAGTTGGATATGGGGCAACAAACTATATTGATAGGCAATACAGTGTTGCTGCATACGTAGACACGTATGTGGGAAGTTGCATCCATTAGGTGCTGAGCATTATTGGCCGCCGGAACCTTTTAAGTTGGTATGTAACAAAGACTATTTGCGCAAGCTGAAAGTGCAAAAGAGAACGCGTATACGGAACCAAATGGATGTTGGTGAGTCCGTTTATGCACGTAAATGTGGCATATGCTATCAAACAGGACATGACCGTCGTAAATGTCCTTCAGGTGGTGTGCGTGCCGGTGGTAATCCTGGTGCAAGTTCGTCCAATGTACCCAACTATCAAGGATACCCCTAGTCCTTTATTTTGGTATTATTTTTTGTAATACATGTTTGTATTTTTGTTTGTTTCAATATATATGAAATAAAATAAATTTCCACAATCCTGTTACATCTTATTTTTGAACGTTATATTTTGATATGGTTGGAGCAATATTGAGGTATGGGTGTTAGTAAACATGAGCAAGAATGTGGTATAAAAAAAATTTCGTTATGAAATAAATTAAATATGTAAAGCGTGGTACAATAATGTGTTTTATCAATTGTCTTGTCATTCTTAAAAAGTTGTAAAGCGTTGTTCACAAGCTTGAATGAATGAAAAATATATTTTTTTTTTGCAGAAAAATTAAATATGTAAATCTCAGTATAATACAACGTTTTTTTGAGTTGTCACTTCGTTCTGAAAAAGTTGAAAAGCATGTGAAAACACTGCTTTGTTTCGGATAAATTTAATATGTAATTCGCAGTATTATACTGCGTTTTATTGAGTTGTCATTTCGTTCTGAAAAAGCTGAAAAGCATGTGAAAACCCTGTTTCGTGTAAGAGAAATTTAAAATGTAATTCGCAGTATTATACTGCGTTTTTGTGTGAAATCTTGACTATAAATAATGGTTGCGTGCTACTTATATTCTTCGCTTAACAATAACCAAAGTTTCTCCATAAGAAATGTCTAAACAAAACGTTTATGTCCCAAGGTGCTACTGTGGAGAAAAATGCAGTTTGTTCAAATGGTGGCCAGAAGGTGCATGCCGCTACTGGGCATGTAAGAACAAGCTTGAGGAGTTACCCGGCAAGCCTACATGTGAATTTAAGGTTTGGATGGACGAACCATGTAACCAAAAGCACTACAAAGAAAGAATTTATGAGCTTCATTGTTTATGTAATAGCCAAGCGGTAAGCGAGCGCCGAACCAATGATGAAATTGAGGCGTTGAAGGCCAAACTCAACGAGGCAGAAGAAGAGAAAAAAAAGGTGGAAGAGCAACTCGAGTGGTTGGAGCAAATTGTAGTACGCGATCGTGATTAAATAGTGGCTTGTACGTGATAAGCGTAGTAGTGTATTTTCATGTTTCCCTTGTCATGTGTTTGTAGTAGTTGTACTGTTTGTATCTTTAGATTTGCCGCTTTTGTGTTTGTGTTTCATGTTCAAATAAAATTCATGTTCAAATTCTGTTTCAATAAAATTGTTGTTATACTTGAGTTGTTGTCATTAAATACATAATGTTCAAACCCTGTTTCGTGTCAAAGAAATTTAAAATGTTATGTCGAAAAATACAAATCTAAAGCTGTCATGTCGAAATTTAAAGGGAAATTACCAGCTATGTCCATTTATAAGTAGCTCATTACAAAAATTGGCCAATTGATAAAATATTACTAATATTAGCCAAATTAGCCAATTAACTATTTGTAGCAAAAAATATCAAATTTTTGCTTTGTTTTAAGTGGGTGTTATTAGAATAGATTGGGCACAACTTAAGGAGCTTGAATCTCAGTTTTGGGATGATTTGGTGAAGTTTTGAGGTGGTTTGAATTGAAAACTCGAAGTAAAAGCTGAACATGAAAAAAAATGATATGTGTATCACACTGTGTATCATTTGTGTATCACATATGTATCATATTTGTATCAATTGTGTATCACATGTATATCCATGTATACCTCTGTGTGTGATACATGCGTGATACATGTTTGATACATGTGTCGCAGAAGACTTTTTTGAACTCGATTTAATTACGAATTTTGATACAAACCAGTCCAAATCACCTCCAATCTTCCTCAAATTTTGTATATTGACTTTTCTATATATTTTCAATGAATTTCAACTATACCCATTGAAAAAGTTCCTTTTTTTGTTTAGATTTTTGGAATATTGTATAGATTTTTGTATTTCATCACCTTATTTGCTACCCCGTCCATGAAATTTCCTTTCCGTCTTGTATCTAATGTTGCTAATCACGCTTAAAAATATGGAAGGTGATTTTTGCATGTGATTCTTTGAGAGAAAGAACCCTATTATTTGATTTTTCAATTTTTGTTGGCTAGTTTTGGGAAGTCTATGACTAATGGCTAGAGGTTGGTAAGTTGGGATTTATTTGAGACATTTGTGTAAGTCTCCCAAATTTAAAATGTTCGAAAAATGCAAATCTAATGCGAAAAATGCAGTTTGTTGAATAGCAGTCATGCCGTTATGAAAAAGCTGAAAACCATGTGAAAACCATGTTTCGTGTCAGAGAAATTTAATATGTAATTCGCAGTATAATACTACGTTTTGCGGAGTTGTCTTATCGTTCTGAAAAAGCTGAAAACCATGTGGAAACCCTGTTTCGTGTCAGAGAAATTTAATATGTAATTCGCAGTATAATACTACGATCTATCTGAAATCTTGCCTATAAATAACGAGCAAATTCGAGTTATTTTCTGCGCTTAACAACAACCTATAATCGAGATTTTCCATAAAACCAAACTTCTCTTTAAGAAATGTCTCAACGACCCCTTCGTTTCCCAAAGTGCGACTGTGGAATCAAAAGCATGATGTACAATGAATGGGAAGAAGCTGGACGCCGCTACTGGGCGTGTATGAACAAGTTTTATAGGCAACCCGACGTACCTATATGCAAGTTTTCGATGTAAGTTTTTTGAATATTATTGAAATCGAATTTTTGCACCCGAAACACGGAATCCAAAGCTTCTTTTGTGTGTGAGACCTACACTCCTTGCTCTTTATGGGACGGGTGGGGCCGAATTTTTTTTTTTAAATGACCGGGGGGGTGGGGGGGGGGGACCAGAAACACTTCGATTTGTTTTTTAATGGAGGTTTGGACTTCTGTCTCGAAGGAAGAAGAAGAGCCTTATTTAATTAAGGCAATTCGCAGTATAGTACTACGAATTACCAATTCGCAGTATTATACTGCGAATTGATTTAACGGTAAAATTTCCGTTAATCTAATTCGCAGTACAATACTGCAAAGTAGCCATTTTTTTAAATTTTTTTTTTAAACATTAAAAATGTACTTTGTATCTAAAAAGTCATTAATTAAGTTTCGGACTCTACAATCAACTTTGAATGCCACGATGGAAAATTGGAAAACACAACCTAAAGCAAAAAATCATAAAAAGGGAAGTGAAGCGGCGCGTTGAGAAAGCGTAGTGGAAGAGCGTGGAAGAGGAAATCGGAAGCTCATAATTAGTTGCATTAAATGCACAGATTCTGAGCCTCGGGTATACGCGCTAGCCGCGATGAATGTTCTTCTTCTTGTCTCGTCTCTGCCGCTCACTTCTGCTTTCCTCTTCATTTGATTGGACACGTGATTTAAAGTATTAAATTTAATATGAATAATATTTTAGCAATAATTGCTGGTGAAAACACTAAGTGCCATATAAATTGAAAACAAAAAATTAGAAACAATATGCTAAATCGACAGTCAGAGCCCGTTTGGAAATACAAAACTTTTCCTTTTTTTCAAATTTTTTTTTTTTAAAACAATATTTGGTTATTTCATTCTTAGCAATTTTTCTTTTTTCACTTGAAAATCCAATTTCAAATTTGAAAAATTGGTTTTCGATTGAAAATAGAAATTTGCTAGTTATTAGTTTTATAAATTTACTCTATATTTTTAAAAATTTATAAAATGACTCCATCAGTTTTTCATCTTTGGCAGATACATCTTTGGCGACGGATGGTGGAACATCAGTCCCAGTTGATACTTAAACTCTGCCTACTGAAAGTTTGATTATATGGTTATGAGAAATATGGGGACTATGTCTGTTTTTGCACCTTCTCTGTGTGTTAGTAGAATTCGAAAATGTGATATTGATTTTGCATCTTCTGTGTATTGCAGTAAAGCAGAATATGATAGCTGTTAAACAATAGCATTTTGATTGTTTATTTCAAGTAGGATAATCAAATTGGGGTAGTTTTGATATTTTTTATAAGTTGTGGGGTATAAATTATGTTTCATGGTTTTGAAAAAAAAAAAGACATTCAAATATATTGCAAAAATTAACCAAACACAACTTTATCTTCAATTCAAATTTTAGGAAAATTCTAAATTTGAAAAAAAAAAATTTGGAATTCATGTCCAAACACCTGCTAAATCGGATCAGAAGGTTCTTGTTATCGTATAAAACTCGTCAAAATACTGTAAAATGTACATCTTCTCCCAAAATATATTGTTATGAATATAGATGTTGGTGGCTGTTATACATAAAAAAAAAAAAAAAAAAAATTATAGTGGATAGGGTAAAGTTTCATGTGTTTGGCGAAGTTTTCTAATCTTGATAAAATAAAAAATTTAAAAATATGGGTCATTTTCTGTTAAGGTGTGAAGGTAAGTGTATTTTCTTTTAATTCCTTCAAATAATTGTAAAACAAAATGTTTAACATTACGATAATCAAAATTGGAAAAATAATAATCAAGACTATTAGCACATGTTTTTTGTAATTTGGGACCTCCCTAGACCAATCTCATTTTTATTTTATTTTTCTAAAACATGATATTTTTGTGGTTTCTCTTTCACTTTCTCTCCTACCATCTTGAACCACCCATATCATTAAAAGACTTAATCATCTTCTTCCATTATCGTTCTTATTAGTACTATACTTTTTAATTTGTGAATAATCCAACAGAAGCTAGGCAAAGGTTTGAGTATTTGGGTAGCTATTTGATGAAGAATTTTGTGAGAAAATAAAAATGGAAAAGGAGAATACTGGTTGCCAAATTTTTTTTTTCTAGAAAGACTTGACTTTTGATCCGAAAATATTAGGGCGTTTGGACATAAAAAACGTAACTTTTGAGAGTTAAGTTGAAGATTGTATTTGAAATTATGTTTGGACATGCATTTCACTTGAAAGATATTACAGTTTTGTGAGTGAAAAAAAAAAATTTCTTAATTAATACACTCTTTATGTCAAATTAGTAAATAAGTGGATGATTATAATACTATTTTGAACAAGTTCAGGAGTCATAGGACTCCGACACACAAGTTGAAGGGGTAATTATCGTTTCCTCGATCGAAAATCTACAGACTACAAAAACTTGTTGATACAATTTGTATTTGTGATATGACAATGGTGTGGGCTCCATCCTCACTCTAGTATAAATAGGCATCAGCCTATGGAAAAAAAGGAGTTTGGCATTATACAGTATTATAGCAAGTTGTGAAAAAATATTAAAGAGAACTTTTCTCTTTTTTAACTTGGAGAAGTTAATTTCTCCCTATTTATAAGGGAGCTCTTTCAGTTCCATCGAGCAAAGAAAAATGGGTATCTTACACATATGTTCCAAATAAGTCTTATCTACCATCCTTTAGTCATTAATTATTAACTTATCAAAATTAGTCACGTAATACAAAAATTAAAAACTCAAATAAATAAGGTTTTTTTCCCAAGAATTACACACAAAAAATTTCCTTTCATATTTTTAAGCGTGATCAATGGGTATGGTTGAAATTCATTGAAAATATATAGATGAGTCAATATACAAAATTTGAGAAAGATTGGAGGTGATTTGGTGTAACGACCCGGCTGGTCGTTTCATGAGTTACCGCTCCGTTTCCCCCATTTCTGCTTATTTATGTGTTGTTCAGCTTCATTTCATCGTGTTGAGTCGGTTGCTTCGGGTTTGGAATGATTTTGGAGAGTTATGAGACACTTAGTCTCTTAAGTTAGCCATTTAGTTGGAAAAAGTCAACCGGAAGTTGACTTGTGAGTAAACGATCTCGGAATTTGGTTTTATAATTCGGATAGCTTCGTGAGGTGATTTGGGACTTAGGAGCGTGATCGGAATGTGTTTTGGAGGTCCGGGGTAGATTTAGGCTTGAATTGGCAAAAGTGGAATTTTGGCGTTTTCCGGTTGCTAGTGGAAATTTTGATATCGGGGTCGGAATGGAACCGGAAGTTGCAGTAGGTACGTTGTGTCATTTGTGATGTGTGTGCAAAATTTCAGGTCATTCGGACGAGATTTGATGGACTTTTTGGTCGAATGCGGAATTCGGAATTTTTTGGAAACCTTAGGCTTGAATCCGAGGGTATTTTGTTGATTCGATGTTGTTTTAGGTGTTTTGAAGATTGGTATAAGTTAGGTTAGTGGTATATGACTTGCTAGTACTTTTGGTTGAGGTCCCGGGGGCCTCGGGGTGATTTCGGATGGTTGACGGGGAGTTGAGAGTTGGATTTTTGCAGTTGAAGCTACTGAATTTGCTGTAATAATCGCACCTGCGGATTGGGGACCGCAGGTGCGGGATCGCAGAAGCGAAAGAGAAGCCGCAGATGCGGCCATGGGCAAGGAGGTCAGAAGGCGTAGGTGCGGAAGTTTCAGCGCACTTGCGAGACCGTAGGTGCGGAAGGATATGCGCAGGTGCGGCTCCACGGGGTTTAAGTGAAAACCGCAGGAGAGGTTTGGTTGACTGCAGAAGCGGCTCCGCAGGTGCGAAAAATAGACTGCAAATGCGAAAACCCTGGGCCAGAAAGTATATAAACCCTCATTCGCGATTTTGAGTTGTTCTTCACCATTTTCATACGGGTTTGAGCTTGAGGGAGCAATTTGAAGAGGGATTTCAAGGGGATTTCGTGGAGGTAAGGTTTTTGGACCCTAAACTTGTTTCTATGGTGGTAATTTACTGTTTAAGCTTGAAATCTATGGAAATTAATGGTTAAAATTGGGGGTTTAGGGCTTGAAATTTGGAGACTTAATTAGGGATTTAGGGGTCGTTTGTGGTCGGATTTTGGTGCATTTGATATGTATGGGAAGATAATAGTTTTAGTGATGTGATTTTTATCGGAATCTGAGATGTGGTCCCGGGGGTCGGGTTTGGTCAATTTCGGGTTTCTTGATGAAATTTGATTATATTCGCATGGGCTTCGTTCCCTTAGCATATTCTAATGTTATGATTCTGATTTTGGGTAGATTCGACATGAGTTGAGGCCGAGTCGAGAGGCAAGGGCGTCGCGGAGTAGTATTTCATCCGGTTTGAGGTAAGTAACCATTGTAAATCTAGACCTGAGGGTATGAAACCCCGGTATTTCGTATTGTTTTGCTAAATGAGGTGACGAGCGTGTGGGCGTGCACCGGTAGGGATTGTGACTCTATCCGTCCCGTAGCGACTATTAATCCCGCGTATTTGATTTAAAATCATATGATATCCCGTATTTTAGAGATTGATACTATATTTTGGGCTGTACGCCATGTTTGGGGCCTTGTGCCGACCTGTTTGGACCCTCATGGGTGTTTTGTTACTATTCTCGCACTGTTTATAGATAATATAATCTCAGTCATGATTTACACCTGTTCACTTCTTATTCCTATTTAACACTCTGTTTTTAATGAATGAAAGATATTTTGGGCTGAGTCCCCGTGATTTGTGAGGATGATGACTAAGTGAGTCCGAGGGCCGGATTGTGAGGATAGTGATGGATCAGGCTGCACGCCGCAACATTTTATATATATATATATATATATATATATATATATATATATATATATATATATATATATATATACGGATTGAGCTGCACGCCGCAGCGAGATATTGGATCGGGCTGCACGTCGCAGCGATATAGGGCTTGGGCTGTAGGAGCCTCTCCGGAGTCTGTACACCCCCAGTGAGCCCAGTCGACTATTGTGGATCGGGCTGCACGCCGTAGCGGTTATTATATGGATCGGGCTGCATGCCGCAGCGTTGTTATATGGTACCTGTTGAGTGAGAGTGCTGAGTGTGAGCATTGACTTATGAGAGTAGAGTCACGAGTGCCCGAGAGGCTTTACTTATGAGAGATACCTTGCCCAAAGGGCTTGTTTATAACATTTTGCTGCTTTTACTCTTCTTTTATACTGAGCCTCTGTTGAAAAATATTGAATAAATGTCTTAACGGATTTTAAATTAAAACTGGAGTTTTTACGATATAACTGATTATTGAACTACAAATTGGACTTGACATTTCTGTTGAGATTTCTTATATGATCTTAAATGCTCGTCACTGCACTCAGTCTTTCTTTACTTTAGTTACTTACTGAGTTGGCGTACTCACGTTACTCCCTGCACCTTGTGTGCAGATCCAGGTGCTCGTGCATCAGAGTGAGAGCTTCCAGCACTCTTAGAGTATTTCCGGAGATCGCAAGGTAGTTGCACGGCGTTCACAGCCCTGCTTTCCTCCTTCCTATCTTAGTATTCTGTTATTTCACATTTATGATGTATTATTCAGACAGTGTTGGGTTGTACTTAGAGGCTCTTGACTAGTGACACCGGATTTGGGCTGTGTTAGAATATTTTGTACTGGTTTTTCGCTTATTTCTGTTAGTTTATATATTTCGTATGAAGAATTTGAGGCTTAATTGGTTTTAGAAAAATGATTTTTATAAAAAGAATTCGATGTGGTAAATGTTGGTTGGCTTGCCTAGTACTGTGATAGGCGCTATCACGACCGGGGTATTTGGGGTCGTGACAAGTTGGTATCAGAGCCTAGGTTACATAGGTCTCACGGGTCATGAGCCGGTTTAGTAGAGTCTCGTGGATCGGTACGGAGACGTCTGTACTTATCCTTGGAGGCTGCAGAACCTTTAGGAAAAACTTCACATTCTTGAAATTCCTGCTGTGCGAATCTGTTGATCCTAGTACTAAACTTCTGTTATTCTATTCTCTCACAGATGGTGAGGACACGTGCTACCGGTCAGAACGGACGACCACCAATTGGGTCCACTAGGGGCCGAGGTCGCGGTCGAGGCCGTGGTAGGGGAAGGGGTGTAGCACGTACAGCTGATGGGGCAGCAACTGCAGATCCACCAGCCGCCCCAGTTCATGATCAGATTCCACTAGGGGATGCTCCAGCCGGACCAGTTAGGCACCCGCTGTGCCTATTGTCATTCCGGGTCTTCAGGAGACCTTGGCTCAGATCTTGACCGTGTGCACTAGTCTTGCTCAGGCGGTTGCAGTTTCTACTACCGCAGCCACTTCTCAGGCCGGGGGAGGCACTCAAACTCCTACCGCCCGCACACCCGAGCAGGTTGTTCCGGGATTGCACACGCTGGAGGCACCACCAGCCCAGCTGGTTGCACCCGCTCAGGGTTTTGTAGTACCAGTTATGCCTGAGGACGAGCAGCGTCGATTGGAGAGGCTTGGTAGACTTCAGCCTCTGACTTTTAGTGGTACAGAGGGCGAGGATGCCTAGGATTTCTTGGACAAGTGTCAGAGGATTCTTCGTACCGCGGGTATTCTGGAGACCAGCGGGGTAACATTTACTACTTTTTAGTTTTCTGGAGCTGCCTTTACTTGGTGGGAGGCTTATGAGAGGCGTAGGCCTTTTGGTGCAGCGCCCCTTACCTGGCAGAATTTCTCCGGTCTCTTTTTGGAGAAATATGTGCCACAGTCTCGCAGAGAGGAGCTGCGCAGGCAGTTCGAGCAGTTGCGTCAGGGGGATATGACTGTGACGCAGTATGAGATGAGGTTCTCAGAGTTAGCTCGTCATGCTATTTGGTTGGTTCCTACGGATAGAGAGAGGATCCGGATGTTCGTTGATGGCCTCACATATTAGCTTCGGATTCTCATGACCAGAGAGAGGATGTCAGGTGCTACTTTTGAGGAGGTTGTTGATATCGCTCGTGAGATTGAGTCAGTTCATTGCCAGGAGCGAGATCATAGGGAGGACAAGAGGCCTCGTGGATTTGGTAGTTTTGGTGGAGCTCCTTTGAGAGGTCAGTTTCAGCACGGCAGAGGCCGCCCATTCAGGCATGCTCAGTTAGCTCGCCCAGTTCATCGTGGGGCATCATCAGGCCATGGTTCTTACAGTTCTCATCAGGGCCATTCATCACTCAGTGCCCTACCAGCCCAGAGTTCGTCTCGTGCTCCATCGATTTAGGGTTCTTCTCCAGGTCCTTCTACTGGTCATTCTAGTTCCAGGGGTTCCCTTCAGTCCCCGTTTCCCGCTCCAAGGAGTTGTTATGAGTGCGGAGAGTTTGGACATATGGGGAGGCAGTGTCCTCGTCTTCTTAAGGGTCCATCTCAGCAGAGGAGTCAACCCTCGACTTCAGCTCCAATTACTTCACCACCCGCTCAGGCAGCCAGGGGTGGGGGTCAGTCAGCCAGGGGCCGCCCCAGAGGGGGAGGTCGATCAGGTGGTGGTCAGGCCCGTTTCTATGCACTCCCAGCCAGACCAGATGCTATTGCTTCAGATGCTGTGATTACAGGTATTGTCTCAGTCTGCCACAGAGATGCCTCTGTATTATTTGATCCTGATTCCACTTTTTTCTATGTGTCATCATATTTTGCTCATTATTTGGATATGCCCCATGAGTCTCTTATTTCGTCTGTTCGTGTATCTACTCCGGTGGGCAATACTATTGTGGTGGACCGCGTATATCGGTCGTGTGTGGTGACTATTGGGGGTCTAGAGACCCGAGTGGACCTTTTGTTGCTTTGTATGGTGGACTTCGATGTGATATTATGAATGGATTGGATATCTCCATGTTGTGCTATATTGGACTGTCATGCTAAGACAGTGACATTGGCTATGCCGGGTGTGCCACAGATTGAGTGGCGAGGTTCGACTTATTTTGTCCCCAGTAGGGTGATTTCGTTCTTGAAGGCCCAGCAGATGGTTGGGAAAGATTGTCTTTCATACTTAGCTTTTGTGAGGGATGTCAGTGCAGAGACTTCTAGTATTGATTCTGTTCCTGTAATGAACGATTTTCATGATGTGTTTCCTGTAGACCTGCCAGGCATGCAACCGGACAGAGATATTGATTTTGGTATTGATTTGGTGCCGGGCACTCAGCCCATTTCTATTCCTCCATATCGTATGGCACTGGCGGAGTTGAAAGAGTTAAAGGAGCAGCTTCAGGAACTCCTTGATAAGGGGTTTATTCGGCCTAGTGTGTCGCCGTGGGGTGTGCCTGTCCTATTCGTGAAAAAGAAGGATGGCATGATGAGAATGTGCATTGATTACAGGCAGTTGAACAAGGTTACAATTAAGAACAACTATCCTTTGCCTCGCATTGATGATATGTTTGACCAGTTTCAGGGAGCGAGGGTATTCTCCAAGATTGGTCTCCGTTTAGGGTATTACCAGTTGAAGATCAGGGACTCGGATGTTTACAAGACAGGTTTCAGGACCCGATATGGTCATTTTGAGTTCCTTGTGATGTCTTTTGGGCTGACCAATGCCCCAGCAGCGTTCATGCATTTGATGAATAGCGTGTTTTGGCCTTATCTCGACTCGTTCGTGATTGTTTTCATTGATGATATTCTGGTGTACTCGCGTAGTCAGGAGGAGCACGCAGAGCATTTGAGAGTTGTGTTGTAGAGATTGAGGGAGGAGAAACTTTATGCAAATTTCTCCAAGTGTAAGTTTTGGCTCAGTTCAGTGGCTTTCTTGGGGAACGTGGTGTCTAGCGAGGGTATTCAGGTTGATCCGAAGAAGATAGAGGCGGTTCAGAGTTGGCCTAGACCGACCATAGAGATTCGCAGCTTTCTTGGATTGGTGGGTTATTACCGTCGGTTCGTTCAGGGATTTTCATCTATTGCATCACCCTTGACCAAATTGACTCAGAACGGTGCTCCATTCAGGTGGTCGGATGAGTGTGAGACAAGCTTTCAGAAGCTCAAGACTGCCTTGACCACAACTCCGGTGTTAGTTTTGCCATCAGCTTCAGGTTCATATAAAGTGTATTGTGATGCTTCGAGAGTGGGTATTGGATGTGTGTTGATGCAGAAGGGTAGAGTTATTGCTTATGCTTCTCGTCAGTTGAAGCCCCATGAGAAGAACTACCCTGTTTATGATCTAGAGTTGGCTGCCATTGTTCACGCGATGAAGATTTGTAGGCATTATTTATATGGCGTGTCTTGCGAGGTGTATACTGATCATCGTAACCTCCAGCACTTGTTCAAGTAGAAGGATCTCAATTTGAGGCAACAGAGATGGTTGGAGCTGCTAAAGGATTATGATATTACTATCTTGTACCATCCGGGGAAGGACAATGTAGTGGCCGATGCTTTGAGTAGGAAGGCGGTGAGTATGGGTAGTTTGGCATATATTCCTGTTGGGGAGAGACCTCTTGCAGTTGATGTTCAGGCCTTGGCCAATCGGTTCGTGAGGTTGGATATTTCGGAGCCCAGTCGAGTCTTAGCTTGTGTGATTTCTCAGTCTTCCTTATTTGATCGCATTAGAGAGCGCCATTATGATGATCCTCATTTGCTTGTCCTTAAGGACAGAGTTCAGCACGACGATGCCAGAGATGTGACTATTGGTGATGATGGGGTGTTGAGGATGCAGGGCCGGATATATGTGCCCAATGTGGATGGGCTTCGGGAGTTGATCTTAGAGGAGGCCCATAGCTCGTGGTATTCCATTAATCCAGGTGCCGCGAAGATGTATCAGGATCTGAGACAGCATTATTGGTGGAGGAGGATAAAGAAGGATATTGTAGGATTTGTAGCTCGGTGTCTCAATTGTCAGCAAGTGAAATATGAGCATCAGAGACTGGGTGGCTTACTTCAGCAGATGGTTATTCCAGAGTGGAAGTGGGAGCGGATCACCACGCAATTTGTAGTTGGGCTCACACGGACTTTGAAGAAGTTCGATGCTATTTGGGTGATCGTGGATCGGCTAACCAAGTCCGCGTACTTCTTTCCTATTTTCACCCTTAGACAGACGGGCAGTCCGAGCGCACTATTCAGATATTGGAGGACATGTTGCGCGCTTGTGTGATTGACTTTGGTGGTTCATGGGATAAGTTTCTACCGCTCGCGGAGTTTGCATATAACAACAATTATCAATCGAGTATTCAGATGGCTCCATACGAGGCTTTATATGGGAGGCGACGTAGATCTCCAGTTGGTTGGTTTGAGCCCGGCGAGGCTAGACTTTTAGGTACAGACTTGGTGCAGGATGCTTTAGACAAGGTGAAGGTGATTCAGGAGAGGCTTCGTACAGCGCAGTCGAGACAAAAGAGTTATGCCGACAGGAAGGTCCGTGATGTGTCTTACATGGTTGGGGAGAAGGTTCTACTGAAGGTTTCACCCATGAAGGGTGTTATGATGTCACGACCTAAATCCCCGCTCTGGTCGTGATGGCGCCTCTCGTGAAGACAAGGCCAGCCAACTAACCCATATCGCCTTTTCAAAAAAATAGTTAAACATGAATAAGAAGTCTAAATATGATTTAATAATATTAATTAGCGGAAGTACAACCCCACACAGCCCTAATCGGGGTGTCACAAGTCACGAGCATCTATAAGAGGGTAAATACAACTACAAGGTCTAAAAATACACCAAACAGGAATAATGAACAACAGAGAGAGAAGCGGTGCTGCGAACGCTGGCATTCACCTCGCTAAACTCCTATAGCTCTGCCTCCAATCAGCCAAAACCCGCTACAGGGTGAATAAATACCTGCATCTGCACACGAGGTGCAGGGAGTAAAGTGAGTACTCCAACTCAGTGAGTAATAAGGGTAAATAATAACTGAGCAGTAAGAAATCACGTAAGGCACATCATCATGCTGTATAGAAACAGTATAAAACCCCTTGAGTAAAAACAGTGAAGCTGTGAAATCTTTAGAAAACATCTTAGCTCAGTTCAAACCTCTTTTGAAAATGACTTTTTCAACGGTTATGCGAATAAATGCAAAACAATTAGTGCAGATAAGCACAGAAATCCGCCCCTCGGGCACAACACTCACTCAACAGATAATGCCAGGCAATCAGATAGATACCCCGTGAAGTAACACAGACAACAGATAATGGCAGACAAATAAAATAAAGTAAACACATAGAACAGTACTAGTACCGCTGCGGCGTGCAGCCCGATCTACATAGGCGTGCAGCCCGATCCATTTATCGTCGACGGCGCTCACTGGGGGTGTGCAGACTCCGGGAGGGGTCCCTTACGGCCCAAGCGCAATATCAAGCCATCTCGTGGCATCAAATCTAGGCCCTTGGTCTCATACCAGTATCAGTATAACACTGCTGCGGCGTGCAGCCCGATCCGTATATACATATATATATATATATATATATATATATATATATATATATATATATATATTGCTGCGGCGTGCAGCCAGATCCAAAAGTATCCTCACAATACAGGCCCCCGGCCTAACTCAGTCAACAAAATCACATAAGCCACTCGGACAACAATCAACATGATGCTCAGCCCAAAATATTATTCGAAATGTCATTTCAAGTGTTAAAGCAAAATAAATTTGGCTGAGTTTTGAAAACAGTGGAAAATACATGCCTGAGTTCAAGTATGAAATCAAAACAGTGAGGAAATATCAACAACCATCCACGAAGGGGTTCAAATAGCTGGCACGAAGCCCAAATATGGCAATCAGTCCAAGTCATGATGATAACAAATAAGTTTCAGTCAATTACACAGTAAAATCATCAATCGGGACGGACCAAGTCACAATCCTTAACGGTGCTCTACCCCACGCTCGCTATCCGGCGTGCAAGTCACCTCAATATATCACTACGATGTGCAATCCGGGGTTTCAAACCCTCAGGATATCATTTACATTCATTACTCACCTCGAACCGGCTAAATCTCTAGCTCGTGGCGGCTTTGCTCCTCAAATCGGCCTCCACGCACGTCGAGTCTATCCAAAATAAAAACGAATACATCACAATATGCTAAGGGAACAAAGCCCAAGCGAAAACAATCAATATCGGGCACAAATCCCGAAATTACCAAAACCCGAGCCCCGGGCCCACTTCTCGAAACTCAGAAATTTTCACATCGACGGGTTCCCTATCTCGCCACGAGTCCATACATACCAAAAACTCTCAAATCCGACCTCAAATGGCCCTTCAAATTCCAATTTACAATTTCAAAAACCCAAGCCCCTAGTTCTTCAATTTTAGGCTTAGTTTCCATGAATTTCTAGGTGGATTTCACAATATAATCGAGTTTTAAGACCACGATTCTTACCTCAAGTCGATTCCCCTTGAATCCCTCTTTAATTTCCTTCAAAAATCTCCAAAAACGAGCGGCTATGGGTGAAAAATGACCGAAAATCGCGGATGAAATGAAATTATAACATTCTGCCCAGCACTGACCATTCCTCTATGCGATCGCGGAACATACCTCGCGATCGCGAAGAACAAATCTTCAACTCTCAAAATTCCTCTTATGCGATCACTAACTTTACCATGCAATCGCGAAGCACCAGAGCAAGGCCTTCCGCGAACGCGGACACACAGACGCGAACGCGAAGAACAAATTACCAGCCCTCACTTTTTCTCCTACGCAATCGCGAAGGCTTAAAATCGTCTGCAACTGCTGCTCAAAATCTGCAACTTCTCAACATGGAAATTGGTCCGATTGACCATCCGAAACTCACCCGAGGCCCCCGGGACCTCAACCAAAAGCACCAACACATCCTAAAACATCATTCAAACTTGTTCCAATCATCAAAGCACCTCAAACAACACTAAAACCATCGAATTACATCGAATTCAAGCCTAAGTTCTTATAAAACTTCCGAAACACGCATATGATCAAAAACCCAACCAAATCACTTCCGAATGACCTGAAATTTTACACACACATCCCAAATCACATAACGAAGCTACAGCAACTCTCGAAATTCCATTCCGACTCCCGGATGAAAATCTCACCTATCAACCGGAATTCGCCAAAATACTAACTTTGCCAATTCAAGCCAAATCCTTCCACGAACTTCAAAAATGCATTCCGATCGCGCTCCTAAGTCCCAAATCACCTAACGGAGCTAACCAAATCATAAAAATTCCGATCCGAGATCATATACACATAAATCAACTCTTGGTCAAACCTTTCAAATTTAAAGCTACAACTGAGAACTGTTTCCTTCAAATTCATTTCGATTTTTTTTCCTGAAAACCTAAACCAACGACTTATATCAGTCATAATACATTATACGGGGCAAGTCATGCCCGAGAACTGGCGATCAAAGTGCAAAAGCTCAAAACGACCGGTCGGGTCGTTACATCCTCCCCCACTTAAACACACGTTCGTCCTCGAACGTACCCAGAGTTGTTCTAGAAGCCAACCAATAGCTGGATAACCTTATCAAGCATATACCCAGGGGTGATCCCACGTCACCCTATCTCATATAGGTCCGATAACACGACATAGCTGAAATTTCACAATCCATCCTAATCCATAAACCCTAGAACCACACTTTCACTTCTGAAACCATCAATACGATCAGAACCTCACACATATACTCTAAATATTCCCGAACCAGCTGTAATAGCCCATGCCTGCAACCTCAGGTGAAATTATATGATATACCACATAACTCAAACACATGCAGCGATAACTTCCATTCACAGCAGCTGCCCACAACAACCAAGTACTGATAGAAAACTTCTTATTAGCTAAAGCCTCATTTCCAACACTTTCATATACTGCCAACGATAAACGAAACACGCAATAAACCATAACCATTTCTCAGATCAACCATTCATGAAGCCATTTCTCCTCTGGCAATTACCATAACAAATTTTCGAGCCGAACCTCGATATTAACCTTCCAACATGCTGAAATCGAATTCGATCGTATTCATTAATGATCCCGACGATCTCCTCTAATACAACACACCACTCTGGTGACATGACACATCAATAGAGGCCTAAGCCGCAACTAGCATAATACGCGCACCACTAAGCAACGGTCCGAACATACTCAAGTCATGAAAAATGATTCAAATAAACGAGCTGTACCTCAAGCTCACCAGTACCACCACAACACAAGGTTGAGAACCCGTATCACATCATAGAATAGAACACACAAATCTAACCCGCAAGGTCATATCTCCACATAGCCTCGCTGCAATGCACGATCCTTTCCAAACACTGCTCCCCATGAGACACCTCAAGTCACTATGCTCGAAATTGACAACCACGCACAATTTGATGTCTGGAACCAAAGAGAATCATTACACCCTCGGTGAAACAAGTAACATATACCACGCCAACCCGATAGGACATAACCGATACGCCATTCACCGAGCAACACTCAATTACTCTTCCCGTTCGACTCCCACTATGAACCCCAATAGAACCGCACCATATGTGCCCATAACCAACAAATCATAACGTCTCGCAACACAGAAAGGCCACTTATAGATTTCCCCAGATCACCAACAAGCTCAATAATGATCGAATCAACCCATCCCTCAACAATACGATTCGGGGCCAACCAAGACGACCCAAGCTAGAACACACATCCATATTGGCCCACCAACGAACTCTTTATTAAGGAAATCCTGAAGCTGTCCTCACAACTCCTCAACTCTGTCGGTGCCCCTACGGTACGGTGCCCGGCACCAAATCTATACCGAAATCAACAACCTTGCCCGGCGACATGCCCGACCACAAGAAACGCATCCGAAAAGTCCCTCAACACCGGAACTGAATCAATGGTAGAAACCTCTGCACTGACATCCATCACGAAGGCCCAATTAAGAAAAACAATCCTTCCCAGCCGTCCGCTAGGTCTTTGAAATATAAACCACTCTGCTAGAAGATAATCCGACGCACCTCGCCACTTAACCCGTGGCATTTCCGGCATAGCCCATAGCGCAACAGTCCAGAATAACCCAACACTGAGACAACCAGTCTACACCCCAATATCATGTCCAAAATCTAACATACTAGCAAAGAAAGATCCACTCGAGCCTTCAAATCCCGATAGCCGCTAAACGGTGCTGATGCACACGATCCATAACCACAACATAGCCTGAACATCAGAATTCCCAGTCTCCAACCCCATATAGCACACGAATCATCGTACCTGATCCCAATTTCGCCGTCCGAAAGCATACCACACCTTAAATACCCCATCATTCCACGATAGATACTCTAAAATTTCCCTGTGCCACCAAGCAAACCCGAATATCACCAGTCGATCTAACAAGAAAGTGCCGCAATACCACCGAAGTGCCATCAACTAATCATATTGCCCTTTTTACTGAAACATATACTCTTATCAAATCACTACCAATTAGCAGTACTATTTCCTTAATTATCTGAGGCTACCCGCTGCTTAAGGGTTTCATGAACTTCCTTTCAAAACTGAACTATAAGTTTACACATGCAAATCTCGATCCTCCACGACATACCGCATATACCATACCATCCGAGGTTAACATAAAAACTTTATCTCCCTTCCGAGCCACAGACACCTATGCACTCAGCTAGTCAAGAACTCCCATTGGTCCCATCTAGAAGAAAAATCACTATACATCCCATGCTCCGCATGCCCATAGAAAATATACATCTCCAAACCACGGTAAAACCCAACAAGAACTCTCCCAATTCCATTTGCACAAACTAAATTGCCAGGACTGAATCCTTCTAACTAGACCAAGCTAAGCAAGCCGCCGAAACCCAAGAGCATTGCTGCAAAGTACTTGTACAAACTCATTACCTCGAACACACACAAAGAATTAATCATATCCTTACCATGCCGATCCGATCTACTATCAAGCTACTCCATCCATCTAAATTTCCTTCTGATTCATCTTAAACTTGATATTTCCCCTTGCTGTAGCACCACAATTCCTCAACGCTTACCACACGAGACCCAAGCATAAAACCACACTGTCCGAAACCCATAACCGCTGAATACTCCCTTAACTATTCCTCGAAACACCACATTCCAGAATACTTTACTCTGCAGAACTTCCTGCGAATCTAAATTCGTTACCTTTACTTTCCCGATACTGATACCTAGAATCCCACAATTAACATAGGAATACCACAAGTCTTGACCTCTTCCAATGAAAACACAGTTTCTAACCGCATATGTAACTTTAGAATACTCAATTGATGTATGCAGACTCTTGAACACATTAGAACCATTCTCACAAGTCATTTACTCGTATTCAAACTGCAATTTACCTGGCCCAACGAACAGAACCACCCGTGCCTCATTGGCACTCCGACACCGCAGAATGAAATCCTCATCCCAATACAACCAAGCATCTTCCGGCTCTATGCACCGAGCATTCTTTACCAACAACAACTCTAGACCTTCCGAAATTCTCATACCCTATGAAGCATAATATAACCTTTGACAAATATTTTCCTTCACTCTAGCCATAGCTAATCCACTCGCACGCCCCAAACTGGAACCAACATAGCACCTAACTGTGCAATCAACTGCTCACAACAGACTTCCCCACTTGGCTCAAAGCCATTGATCAAGATACACTCAATAACTCATAACACTTTTACTCTATTAATGCCACAATACCATAGTGAGATTAAACTCAAATCATTTATAAGCTTGTGAAAACACAAATCATCTAATACTGTAAATCTTCTGCAATTCTCGCATTCACCCCCGCAACAGATAGCCCACTCTCTTAAACGACCCGAAATTTCAAATTTCAACACGTACTTTTCAATTACACATGAGATCTTCTAACATACACATAAGGATCGCACCACTTTAGAACACTCCACAGGAGATAACCCACCTGCTTCGCCTCAATATGACATTTCTGTATACCGTGCACCGTCATACACATTACACAGTTACTTAGTCTTCCTGAGTCCGAACTCGTACCGCAACATAAAATTTACTTCACTCAATTGGAACACATGAAAAGGTTCTTCACGCACCCATAACTCGGGGCCACACATCCACTCACAATGGAAATCAAACACTTAATGGTTCATCTATCATCCAGCAGACCTTCCTCGTCACTTCCAAGTCATATAGATACATCTCGTAGTACTAACATACTCATCACGTGGCTATCCAGCCGTCACTTCCACTAATAGGGACAATACCGAACATATAAGTTCAAAACACTTACTCACACAGTCAGCACCTCGGTGCTCAAGCCATAGGCAAAGATCCGGCCTCAAGTCCTCCAGACTGGCCCAACATAAACTCACAGAGATTACATCTCACCCCTCGATCGGGGAATCACAAGCCATCAAGGCGCATCCGATACTGAGCGCTCATGCGCGCATGCGAACGCGTGGAAGGAATTTCAAAAGTTACTTTTCAAGCTGAATCAGGGACGCACGATAAGAATTCAAGAATGTGAAGTTTTCCTAAAGGTTCTGCAGCCTCTCGAGGATAAATACAGACGTCTCCATACCGATCCACGAGACTCTACTAAACCTGCTCATGACTCGTGAGACCTAGTAACCTAGGGTCTGATACCAACTTGTCACGACCTAAATCCCCGCTCTGGTCGTGATGGCGCCTCTCGTGAAGACAAGGCCAGCCAACTAACCTATATCGCCTTTTCAAAAAAATAGTTAAACATGAATAAGAAGTCTAAATATGATTTAATAATATTAATTAGCGAAAGTACAACCCAACACAGCCCTAATCGGGGTGTCACAAGTCACGAGCATCTATAAGAGGGTAAATACAACTGCAAGGTCTAAAAATACACTGAACAGGAATAATGAACAAAGAGAGAGAAACGGTGCTGCGAACGCTGGCAGTCACCTCGCTAAACTCCTATAGCTCTGCCTCCAATCAGCCAAAACCCGCTACCGGGTGAATAAATACCTGCATCTTCACACGAGGTGCAGGGAGTAAAGTGAGTACTCCAACTCAGTGAGTAACAAGGGTAAATAATAACTGAGCAGTAAGAAATCACGTAAGGCACATCATCATGCTGTATAGAAGCAGTATAAAACCCCTTGAGTAAAACAGTGAAGCTGTGAAATCTTTAGAAAACATCTTAGCTCAGTTCAAACCTCTTTTGAAAATGACTTTTTCAACGGTTATGCGAATAAATGCAAAACAATTAGTGCAGATAAGCACAGAAATCCGCCCCTCGGGCACAACACTCACTCAACAGATAATGCCAGGCAATCAGGTAGATACCCCGTGAAGTAACACAGACAACAGATAATGGCAGACAAATGAAATAAAGTAAACACATAGAACAGTACTAGTACCGCTGCGGCGTACAGCCCGATCCACATATCGCTGCGGCGTGCAGCCCGATCCATTTATCGTCGACGGCGCTCACTGGGGGTGTGCAGACTCCAGGAGGGGCCCCTTACGGCCCAAGTGCAATATCAAGCCATCTCGTGGCATCAAATCTAGGCCCTTGGCCTCATACCAGTATCAATATAACACTGTTGCGGCGTGCAGCCCGATCCGTATATACATATACATATACATATATATATATATATACATATACATATACATATATATATATATATATACATATACATATATATATATATATATACATATATATATATATATATATATATATTGCTGCGGCGTGCAGCCAGATCTAAAAGGATCCTCACAATACAGGCCCTCGGCCTAACTCAGTCAACAAAATCACATAAGCCACTCGGGCAACAATCAACATGATGCTCAGCCCAAAATATTATTCAAAATGTCATTTCAAGTGTTAAAGGAAAATAAATTTGGCTGAGTTTTGAAAACAGTGGAAAATACATGCCTGAGTTCAAGTATGAAATCAAAACAGTGAGGAAATATCAACGACCATCCACGAAGGGGTTCAAATAGCTGGCACGAAGCCCAAATATGGCAATCAGTCCAAGTCATGATGATAACAAATAAGTTTCAGTCAATTACACAGTAAAATCATCAATCGGGACGGACCAAGTCACATCCCCAACGGTGCTCTACCCCACGCGCGCTATCCGGCGTGCAAGTCACCTGAATATATCACTACGATGTGCAATTCGGGGTTTCAAACCTTCAGGATATCATTTACAATCATTACTCACCTCGAACCGGCTAAATCTCTAACTCGCGACGGCTTTGCTCCTCAAATAGGCCTCCACGCACGTCGAGTCTATCTAAAATCAGAATGAATACATCACAATATGCTAAGGGAACAAAACTCAAGCAAAAACAATCAATATCGGGCACAAATCCCAAAATTACCAAAACCCGAGCCCCGGGCCCACTTTTCAAAACTCAGAAATTTTCACATCAATGGGTTCCGTATCTCGCCACGAGTCCATACATACCAAAAACTCTCAAATCCGACCTCAAATGGACCTTCAAATTCAAAAACCCAAGCCCCTAGTTCTTCAATTTTAGGCTTAGTTTCCATGAATTTCTAGGTGGATTTCACAATATAATCGAGTTTTAAGACCAAGATTCTTACCTCAAGTGGATTCCCCTTATATCCCTCTTTAATTTCCTTCAAAAATCTCCAAAAACGAGCAGCCATGGGTGAAAAATGACCCAAAATCGCGGATGAAATGAAATTATAACATTCTGCCCAACACTGACCATTCCTCTATGCGATCGCGGAACATACATCGCGATCGCGAAGAACAAATCTTCAACTCTCAAAATTCCTCTTATGCGATCGCGAACTTTACCATGCGATCGCGAAGCACCAGAGCAAGGCCTTCCGAGAACGCGGACACACAGACGCGAACGCGAAGAACAAATTACCAGCCCTCACTTTTTCTCCTACGCGATCGCGAAGGACTTCACGCGATCACGAAGGCTTAAAATCGTCTGCAACTGCTGCTCAAAATCTGCAACTTCTCAACATGGAAATTGGTCCGATTGACCATCCGAAACTCATCCGAGGCCCCCGGGATCTCAACCAAAAGCACCAACACATCCTAAAACATCATTCAAACTTGTTCCAATCATCAAAACACCTCAAACAACACTAAAACCATCGAATTACATCGAATTCAAGCCTAAGTTCTTATAAAACTTCCGAAACACGCATTTGATCAAAAACTCAACCAAATCACTTCCGAATGACCTGAAATTTTAAAAACACATCCCAAATCACATAACGAAGCTACAGCAACTCTCGGAATTCCATTCCGACTCCCGGATCAAAATCTCACCTATCAACCGGAATTCGCCAAAATACTAACTTTGCCAATTCAAGCCAAATCCTTCCACGGACTTTCAAAATGCATTCCGATCGCGCTCCTAAGTCCCAATTCACCTAACGGAGCTAACCAAATCATTAAAATTCCGATCCGAGCTCATATACACATAAGTCAACTCTTGGTCAAACCTTTCAAATTTAAAGCTACAACTGAGAACTGTTTCCTTCAAATTCATTCCGATTTTTTTTCCTGAAAACCAAAACCGACGACTTATATCAGTCATAATACATTACACGAGGCAAGTTATGCCCGACAACTGGCGATCAAAGTGCAAAAGGTCAAAACGACCGGTCGGGCCGTTACATATGAGATTCGGGAAGAAGGGTATATTAAGTCCTCGGTTCATTGGGCCTTTTGAGCTGCTTCGGAGGATTGGGGAGGTAGCTTATAAGCTTGCTTTGCCACCCGTCTTGTCGAGTGTGCATCCGGTATTTCATGTTTCTATGCTCCGGAAATATATTGGCGATCCGTCTCATGTTTTGGACTTTAGCGCAGTTCAGTTAGAGGATGATTTGACTTATGATGTGGAGCCAGTGTCTATTTTGGAGCGTCAGGTTCGAAAGTTGAGATCAAAGGATATAGCTTCAATGAAAGTGCAGTGGAGAGGTCGGCCCGTGGAGGAGGCTACCTGTGAGACCGAGCGGGAGATGCAGAGTAGATATCCTCACCTATTTGAGGCTTTAGGTATGTTTCTTGACTCGTTCGAGGATGAACGTTTGTTTAAGAGGGGGGAGAATGTAATGACCCCGCCGGTCATTTCATGAGTTACCGCTCCGTTTCCCCCATTTGTGCTTCTTTATGTGTTGTTCATCTTCATTTATCGTATCGAGTCGGTTGGTTCGGGTTTGGAATGGTTTTGGAGTATTATGAGACACTTAGTCTCTTAAGTTAGCCATTTAGTTGGAAAAAGTCAACCGGAAGTTGACTTGTTAGTAAACGATCTCAGAATTTGGTTTTTATGATTCAGATAACTTCGTGAGGTGATTTGGGACTTAGAAGCGTGATCGAAATGTGTTTTGGAGGTCCGGGGTAGATTTAGGCTTGAATTGGTGAAAGTGGAATTTTGGCGTTTTCCTGTTGGTAGTGGAAATTTTGATATCGGGGTCGGAATGGAATTCTGGAAGTTGCAGTAGGTCCGTTGTGTCATTTGTGATGTGTGTGCAATATTTCAGGTCATTCGGACGAGATTTGATGGACTTTTTGATCGAATACGGAATTCGAAAGTTTTTGGAAACCTTAGGCTTGAATCAGAGGGTATTTTGTTGATTCGATATTGTGTTAGGTGTTTCGAAGATTGATATAAGTTTGGTTAGTGGTATATGACTTGCTAGTACTTTTGGTTGAGGTTCCGGGGGCCTCGGGGTGATTTCGGATGGTTGACGGGGAGTTGAGAGTTGGATTTTTGCAGCTGAAGCTGCTGAATTTGCTGTCATAATTGCACCTGCGGATTGGGGACCGTAGGTGCGGGATCGCAGAAGCGAAAGAGAAGCCGCAGATGCGGCCATGGGCAAGGAGGTCAGAAGGCGCAGGTGCCGAAGTTTCAGCGCACCTGCGAGACCTCAGGTGCGGAAGGATATGCGCAGGTGCGACTTCAAGGGGTTTAAGTGAAAACCGCAGGAGAGGTTTGGTTGACCGCAGAAGCGGCTCCACAGGTGCGGAAAATGGACCACAGATGCGAAAACCCTGGGCTAGAAAGTATATAAACCCCCATTCGCGATTTTGAGTTGTTATTCACCATTTTCATACGGGTTTGAGCTTGAGGGAGCAATTTGAAGAGGGATTTCAAGGGGATTTCGTGGAGGTAAGGTTTTTGGACCCTAAACCTGTTTCTATGGTGGTAATTTACTATTTAAGCTTGAAATCTATGGAAATTAATGGTTAAAATTGGGGGTTTAGGGCTTGAAATTTGGAGACTTTGATTAGGGAATTAAGGGGTCATTTGTGGTCGGATTTTGGTGCATTTGATATGTATAGACTCGTGGGAGGATAAGGATTTTAGTGATGTGATTTTTATCGGAATCCGAGACGTGGGCCCGAGGGTCGGGTTTGGTCAATTTCGGGTTTCTTGATGAAATTTGATTATTTTCGCATGGGCTTCATTCCCTAAGAATATTCTAATGTTATGATTCTGATTTTGGGTAGATTCGACGTGAGTTGAGGCCGAGTCGAGAGGCAAGGGCGCCGCGGACTAGTATTTCATCCGATTTGAGGTAAGTAACCATTGTTAATCTAGACCTGAGGGTATGAAACCCCGGTATTTCGTATTGTTTTGCTAAATGAGGTGATGCACATGCTAGGTGACGAGCGTGTGGGCGTGCACCAGTAGGGATTGTGACTTGGTCCATCCCGTAGCGACTATTAAGCCGCGTATTTGATTTAAAATCATATGATATCCCGTATCTTAGAGATTGATACTATATTTTGGGCTGTACGCCATGTTTGGGGCCTTGTGCCATTGGACCCTCAGGGGTGTTTTGTTACTATTCTCACACTGTTTTGATTGAAAATATAATCTCAGTCATGATTTACACCCGTTCACTACTTATTCCTGTTTAACACTCTGTTTTTAATTAATGAAAGATATTTTGGGCTGAGTCCCCGTGATTTGTGATGAGTTGCCCGACTGGTTTGTGAGGATGATGACTGAGTGAGGCTAGTGATGGATCGGGCTGCACGCCTCAGCATTATATATATATATATATATATATATATATATATATATATATATATATATATATATATATATATATATATATATATATATATATATATATGGATCGGGCTGCACGCCTCAACGAGATATATATGGATCGGGCTGCACACCGCAGCGATATAGCGCTTGGGCTGTAGGAGCCCATCCGGAGTCTGTACACCCTAATGAGCGCAGTCGACTATAATGGATCGGGCTGCACGCCACATCGGTTATTATATGGATCGGGCTGCACGCCGCAGCGTTGTTATATTGTACATGTTGAGTGAGAGTGCTGAGTGTGAGCATTGGCTTATGAGAGTAGAGTCACGAGTGACTGAGAGGCTTGCCCGAGAGGCTTCACTTATGAGAGATACCTTGCCCGAAGGGCTTGTTTATAACATTTTGCTGCTTTTACTCTTCTTTTATACAGAGCCTCTGTTGAAAAATATTGAATAAATGTCTTAATGGATTTTAAATTGAAACTGGAGTTTTTACGATATAACTGATTATTGAACTACAAATTGGACTTGATATTTCTGTTGAGATTTCTTATATGATCTTAAATGCTCGTCACTACATTCAGACTTTATTTACTTTAGTTACTTACTGAGTTGGCGTACTCACGTCACTCCCTACACCTTGTGTGCAGATCCAGGCGCTCGTGCATCAGAGTGAGAGCTTCCAGCACTCTCAGAGTATTACCGGAGATCGCAAGGTAGCTGCACGGTGTTCGCAGCCCTGCTTTCCTCCTTCCTATCTTAGTATTCTGTTATTTCAGATTTATGATGTATTATTCAGACAGTTTGGGTTGTACTTAGAGGCTCTTGACTAGTGACACCAGATTCGGGCTGTGTTAGAATATTTTGTACTGGTTTTCCGCTTATTTATGTTAGTTTATATATTTCGTATGAAGAATTTGATGCTTAATCGATTTTAGAAAAATGATTTTTATAAAAAGAATTTAATGTGGTAAATGTTGGTTGGCTTGCCTAGTACTGTGATAGGCGCCATCACGATTGGGGTATTTGGGGTCGTGACATTTGGTATAAAAAATCGTAGTTAAAATCAAGTTTTAAAATTTCTTCTGCGGCACATGTATCACACACTAAGGTATGCATAGATATACATGTGATACATATGTGATACACAAATGGTATACATGTTATTTTTTTCATGTTCATCTTCTACTTTGAATTGAAAATTCAAACCACCTCAAAACTCCGCCGAATCATTCCAAAACTGAGATCCACACTCATTATGATGTACCCAATCTATTCTAATAATACTCACTCAAAAAAATTGACATTTTCCTCGCTACAAATAGCTAATAGCCGATTGGCTAATATTGACAACATTAAGCTAATATTAACAATATTTTATGAAATGACCAATTTTTATAATACACTACTTTCAAACGGACATAACTGATAGTTTCTCAAAAAATATCACGGTCAGTGTGCGTGAGCCGTGAAGAAAAACGGATCCAAATTTTAATTTCATCGTTTCAAAATATCTTGTTTGTCTTACGAATTCATAGTTGAGTACTTTTTGCAATTTCAATAGATTTTATATTATTTTATCTTCAGTTCATTTTTATTCTAATTATTTATCGTGAATAATACAGTTGTGTACTATTTTCCCTAAGACATTGCCAATTTCTAACATGGTTTTACTGGGTTTTTTAGTTTTTCTCTTCTTTTGCTGTGGGATCAAATGTATCTTGCAACCTCCCCCTACGTCGACGGGTTGTATCTTAGATTGGGTTAGAAATTCTAATAAGACAAGTAAAATTTTGCTTTCAAATGATGAGCATGTAACTCTACTTAATAAGTATTGTTTGGTAATTTAGAATAATTTTAAAATAATAATTTTACTATTTACATGTCCCTTATGGAATTAACTAATTTATTCTATTAAGAAAAAAGCGATTTGTCAAGAAAATTTGCGTTAAGAATATCAAGATTCATAGTTCATTTAATTTATAACCTTTGATTAACAGGCATATGAACGTCAATCTTTTTCGTTACTTCTTTTCCTCTAAAAGTAAACTTTACCTTCTCCGGTACAAAATAGTGAGCTATTAAAAGTAATCATTATATATCTAATACCTATATACAAAACTATTATTGTGGGCCATTAGTCCACATATTTGTTAGTATTCTCTTATCCTCTTTCTTTCTTTTTCGTAAATGAAAAATGGGAACAAAAATAAAATAAAATAAAATTGCTAATTACTAAAATAAGATAAAATCAAGCATGACCTGCTGCCCCTGTAGAAAAGGCAAGCCAAAGGACATGAGCTGTGGGCTAATGGATCCATTAGGTGTCACGACCCATTTTTTAAACAAGTCGGGACCGGCACTCGATCACTAAACACGACCGAGCGAACTATCTGCGCTTATCAAATCTATTATAACTTCAAACTTTATATGCCACAAGGCAATACTATAACCAAATACTTTTAATTAATTTAAGTATCTAAAATAAACCAACTTCAAAACTTTGTTCGTAGTAACCAATAAAATACTACTAAGTTATTATCAAAAACATCTGAACATTAACCGATCGANAGCTAAATAGATGACTCTAGGAATCGTACAACGCTAAAAACGGAGCTCACCAGTAGTACTGGAAGTAAGGGAAGTCCTAACCCGTAGCCTGCTCGCCTGCAAAATCGGTTCCTACATTGTACCGCAGACCAACGTAGGTTCCCAAAAGAGAACGTCAGTACCATCCATTGTACTCAGTGAGTCTCAACAACAGGGGACGAAACTTTAATAACATATACATTACGAGCAAAAGTTCTAAATGCATGTAAAACATAAAGCTTATAAGGATAATTATAAAATAATTGCATAATAGCAGTTTATGAATATTCTAAAGGAAATTCTTTTATTTTTCTTTCCAAAATAAATATACTTCACTTTATACTTTGGGAGTTCCAACTATCCTGACCTATTTCTGTCTTAGTCATCGTGTGATCGGCACGGGTTCGATCCCAACCTAATCGAATAGGCCCAATCCATGAGGTGTCACTCGCTTCATGGTTCTCAGCGCTCATGTATCATACCTTAGCATGGCTAAGTAACTTCTCAGCAACGAGACCCTCGGCTCGTGTGCTCCCTACTTTGGCACAAGTAGTTTCAGGAAGTCAACGTCTTGATCAGGACCCTCGGCCTGGACGATGACCCCTTCTCAGAATAAAGGATACTCCCAAAAATCTTTTCTTTTTAAACTTCTTCTTGTGACTTTTCAAGTCTAAATCTTTTCTGCAACATTCTATACATACTCATACATACTCATACTGGAATCCTTAAAGGTAAAGCATGGCATAAGAATGAAATAAATATTCAAAAGTATATCTAAAGATTCTTGCTCCTTCATGAAATTTCAACATGAAAATGGCATATAAGAATAACACAAAAATCAGAAATTTTATGCACATATATCATAATAAATCATCTAAACTTTTGCTAGATCAATTCTAAGTTAATAGGTACTCACTCGCTCCAATTAAGTAAATATAAACTTTTTTAAGTAATTCATCAAACACCTTGTATGCGTGCTTTTGTGAGTTAAACAACTTTAGTAAAGGGTTATATCAACTCACCTCAAAACTTCTCGATCCAATACGTAGGCCCTAGTCCAATTGACACCAGTCAAACAATCGATTCTACAACAACCAGTGCATTGTAATCAATTTTAAAGTTTCTCACCTAAACATGAAATTTACTGTTGATACAGAGAAAGAAGGAAATTACTATTCAATTCTTACCTATTACCACTGTAGGATAATTAACAATAGGGAATTTTATATACCTGAGTTCAAGAATTAGTGATTTGTAAAGAACCCTACGATTTTCTTTTCGTCGCCTGCGTTTGCTGCATAACAGAACAACGTTCTGTTTCGTGTGCGTATATTACTCTGTTGCTTTCTTTCTTTGGACCTCTTTTACGTCCAAGGCTTTAAGGCCTTAGGCCCATTTTTTTTTTCCACAGCCCTTTATGGGCTTAGAATTGTCCCTCCAATTATTTTTTTGGATTTAACTAACAACTAATGATACACACTTTTAATAATTTATAATATTAAAATTATTAATATCCTCCTAGTTGTATAATTAATTATTTATAAATAGAGAAGTAACTCAAAAGTCAATCACAAGAGTTTAAATCCGTAATACGAGTATAATTTAAGGAAAAAATTTAAATTTTATATTTAGCGAGTCTTGAAATTTGAATAAATTTGAGGAGTGTTACAATCTTCCCTCCTTAAAAAAAACATTCGTCCTCAAATGTTGCTAGGGCCTTATTCTTAAACTAACAATCTGTCACGACCCCAAAAACTGACCCGGTCGTGATGACGCCCATCGTGAAACTAGGCCAGCCGATACATTTTCAAAATAATTCACATTTCATTTAAAACTTAAATAAAACCATTTTCAACCGAAATTCCATAAAAGATATAAAGTCAAAACTAAAATAAAAGCGGAAAGTAAAAGCCCGACCTCGGGTGTCACTAAGTCATGAGCAATGCTACAATAATTCCGAAACAAAGACAAGACAAAAATTGTCTGGAAATAGCAACAATGTACTAAAAGGAAGATAGAGCAGGAGAAAAGCAGAACTGCGATCGCCAGGCAGCTACCTGGCTATCTCCGTAAAATTCGCGTCTGGAATAGTCAACAGCCACTACCATGCCCTGAGATAACTGGATCTGCACACAAGGTGCAGGGGTAACGTGAGTACACCAACTCAGTAAGTAACAAGTCCAAACTATGGACTGACAGGTAGTGACGAACCAAACCTCAATAGGTAACATAAATAAAGTGTACAGTAAAGTAGGCGTGCTTGCAGTTTAGGTATTCAGCTCAACAATATGTAAATACAAATTTGAACAGGGAAAGTGTAAAGCAGTGAATCTCTATGTACAAATGCACAGAAAACATGAAAATGTACCATGTACCACCACTCTCAAGTGCTCAACCGCTCGGTACTGTATATGGCCATCCTGCCCAGGGAAGATCCATCCCGGAATATATATATCACTGACTATAAGTCACCAGTACCGAGGAAACATGCCAATCCAGCCTCATGGAGAAGATCCATATCCAGGTATAAGTACCTCGGACAAGATCCATGTCCAGGGAAGATCCATCCCTCAATAATATCAACTGCGCTCACTAGGGATGTATAGACTCCGGAGGGGCTCCTTTCAGCTCAAGCGCTATAACAAGCCAACGAAGGCATAATAAATAATTTATTGCGGTGTGCAGTCCGATCCCATACTGTCACTCATAATCAGGCTCTCGGCCTCACTCAGTCATCACTCTCCAGTCTCACACACACGGGCTCACAATGCCATAATACCAGCCCGAAACAATGATATAATGTGTCAAATTATAATAACCGAGACTGAGACATAATATGATATACATGAACAAGACTGAGTACGGAGTATCAATGAAACTAATGATATGACAGCAAGAAATGACCTCTTGGGTCACAACAGTATCGGCGTGAAGCCCTAACATGGTGATTAGCATGAGTTACAGCTCATTAACTTATTCACATAATCACAACACAGATATCAGCAAGAAAGAGTCACTAAGTGGTGCCATGGAATGATCCAGGCCGCAATTCTCACGGTGCACGCCTACACGCCCATCACTTGGCATTTTCGTCACCTCAATATTTATCATAGAACAAGTAGTTCGGGCTTTCGAACCGTCAGAACCAAGTTTGGAAGCGTTACTTACCTCAAACCAAGCCAAAACTCTAACCCGCGATGCCCTTGCCTCTCGATCCGGCCTCCAAATGCTCTGAATCTAGCCAAAATCAGTATATTATCATCAATACACGCTAAAGGAATGAAACCCACATGAAAGTTATCAAATTACACCCAAAATCCCGAATTTTCTCAAACCCGGTCCCCGGGCCCACGTCTCGGAATTCAACAAAAATTGCACAACTAGAACTCCTTTCACTCCCGAGTCTATACATACCAAAATCATCAAAATCGGACTCCAAATGGTCCCTCAAGTCGCCAATCTAAACTCTCCAATTTCAAGCCATAATGCCCCAAATTTCTTCCCTAGTTTCCCACTAATATCATGATTAAACAATGGAATAATCGCCATAAACACAAGATACAAAGCCCAAGTAGCTTACCTTACTAAAAACCCTTGATTCCCTCTTGAAATCACACCCCCAAGCTCCAACTCGTCCAAAAATGGTGAAGAAATGGCAGAAATTTGCGAAGAAGGTCTTTTATACTTTCTGCCCAGCGATTTTCGCATCTGCGGCCTCCAAGTCGCTTATGCGACGCCACACCTGCGAGAAAGCCATTGCAGGTGCGGTTTTCACTTAACTCCGAAAATCCCGCTTCTCCGGTCAACACCCGCATCTGCGGTCTCACCGGTGCGGTCCTTTGTGCGCACCTACGGATTTGCCTCATCTTCCAATCCTCCGCATCTCCGGCCTCCCTTCGGAACACTCAAAACGACATCGAAACACCAAATCACCCTCAGATTCAAGCCTAAGGATTTCCAAACTTCAAAATTCCGCAAACGATGCGAAAACCTATCAAACCTAATCCGAATGACCTAAAATTTTGCACACACGTCACAAATGACACAACGGACCTACTCCAATTTCTGAAATTCCATTCAGACCCCTATATGAAGATTTCCACTACCGACCGAAAAATGCCAAATTTTTAATTTCGCCAATTCAAGCCTAAATCTACCACGAACCTCCAAATTACATTCCGAACACGCTCCTAAGTCCAGAATCACCTAACGAAGCTATCCGAACCATCAGAATTCACATCCGAGACCTTCTACACATAAGTCAACAGCCGATTGACTTTTCCAACTTAAGTTTCTAAATAAGAGACTAAGTTTCTCATTCCACTCCAAGACCACTCTGAACATAGAACAACCAACAAGATATGATGAAATATAGCTGAACAACACAATAAGAAACAGAAATGGAGAAAGCAGGGCTGTAACTCATGAAACGACCGGCTGGGTCGTTACACAATCATTCCTTAAGTCCTTGAACTTCTTAAGTTTTCTTAGCACTACTCACTTTCCCAAGGGACTCAAAAATTTTGGCTAACTCCCTAAATTTTCAAAATTTTTGGCAGAGTCTCCCCTATTAAATGGACTATCCAAAAAATATCTTTGTCACCAATACCACAACTACACCAACAACAACCAAATATACCATACCAGGCCATTCATAGGCACCATACACAACTCATAAACTAGTTACTCACACTCCGACAAGGAGGTACCACAATAACCAACCAAATTCTAAAGCACAACACTTCTACAAAAGGTAAATAACTTTAATGAATTAAATGTACTCTGGCATGACACTAAATTATTAAATAACTAAAGATACTCTGACAAAAACTAAATTACTTCAACAGCAAAGTATAATCTAGTAAGGACATCAACACATGCTAACTTGTATTTAATAAATAAAATATAAATGTCAAACCAAACCGAGGTTCCCATTCCTTTTTCCTCAAATAAATATGGATATTTCTTCCTCATATCTTCCTCGACCTCCCACGTAGCCTCTTTTGAATTATGATTACTCCACAAAACTTTTACTGATGCTATATCTTTTTTTCTTAACTTTCTTACTTGCCTATCGAGAATTTCTATAGGTATCTCTTCATAAGTCAAGCCTTCTTTAATTTCTATGGTATCGGCAGGTATTATATGCGACTCATCATGAATGTACTTTCTAAGCATAGACACATGAAAGACAGGATGAACAAAGGACAACTTAACGGGCAATGCTAGCTCATAAGCCACGGTTCCTTTCTTTTCTGTAATATCATAAGGTCCAATAAATCTAGGACTAAATTTTCCCTTCTTACCAAATCTCATAACTCCTTTCATTGGTGAAACTTTCAAAAACACCTTGTCACCAACCATGAACTCTAAGTCACGATGCCTCTTCTTAGAATAGGACTTTTGACGACTCTGAGACGCTTTAAGTCTTTCTCTAAGTAGCTGGACTTTCTCTAAGGACTCGCAAACAAAATCTGGACCAATCAATGACACCTCTGCTGGTTCAAACTAACTCACTGGAGACCTACATCTTCGCCCATACAACGCTTCATAAGGAGCCATACCAATGCTGGCCTGATAGCTGTTATTGTAAGCAAATTCTATAAGTGGCAAATGATCATCCCAATTACCTCCAAAATCTATAACACATGCTCGCAACATATCTTCGAGAGTCTGAATGGTCCTTTCTGCCTGACTATCGGTCTATGGATGGAAAGCGGTGCTCAAATTGACCTTGGTACCTAATCTTTTCTGAAATGCCTTCCAAAAATGCACCGTGAACTGAGGGCCTCTATCAGATATGATTGGAACTGGGGTACCATGAAATCGAACTATTGCTTTGATGTACAACTGCGGATACTACTCTGCGGAATCTGTCGTCTTTATTGGTAGGAAATGCGCGGACTTTGTTAGTCGGTCTACAATAACCCAAATTGAATCATGCTTGCGACACATGCGAGGTAGACCTACTACGAAATCCATATTAATCATCTCCCATTTTCACTCTGGTATCTCTATATCTTGAGCTAGGCCACTAGGCCTGTGATGTTCAGCTTTGACTTGCTGGCAATTCAACCATCTAGCCACATGATCTGCTACTTGCTTCTTCATGCCTTTCCACCAGTACAACTCTTTCAAGTCCAGATACATTTTGGTAGCACCTGGATGGATAGAGTACCTCGAACTGTGAGCTTCTTCCATTATGGCCTTTCTAAGCCCTACCACGAATTGTCTTGTTTTTACTCTATATGCATATACTAGTAGAGTTAATTAATACACTCTTTATGTCAAATTAGTAAATAAGTGGATAATTATAATACTATTTTGAACAAGTTCAGGGGTCACATGACTCCGACACACAAGTTGAAGGGGTAATTATCGTTTTCTCCATCTAAAATCTACAAAAAAAACTAGTTGATACAATTTGTATTTGTGATATGACAATGGTGTGGGCTCCATTCCCACTCTAGTATAAATAGGCATCAACCTATGGAAAAAAAGGAGTTTGGCATTATACAGTATTATACCAAGTTGTGAACAAATATTAAAGAGAATTTTTCTCTTTTTTAACTTGGAGGAGAAGTTAATTTCTCCCTATTTATGAGGGAGCTCTTTCAGTTCCATTAAGCAAAGAAAAATGGGTAATGTCTGACCAAAAAATGTTATATCTTTTTGTTAAACTAATTGAATAAGAAGATAAGGGGCAAATCCTAATTAATCATAATAAATCCTAGATATAAAACTGGATGATATAAACATGTATAATTACATTTGAACCAACTTAATGCAAAGGGGTATTTGATGGGACTGTTACGAATGTGTAGGAGAATAATGATAAGCAATAAATGTAAATAGAGGGAATGATTCACCCAAATATTGAGTGAGGTGGATGATTCTCCTTTAAAAATGATGTAAGGCAAACAAATGTGAGAATTTAGGGAGCTTTCTCGGATCTGATGCTGTAACAACCCGGCCGGTCGTTTCATGAGTTACAACCCCGTTTCCCCCATTTCTGCTTCTTTATGTGTTGTTCAGTTGTATTTGATCGTATCGTGTTGGTTGTTTTGCGTTCGGAGTGGTGTTGGAGTGAAATGAAACACTTAGTCTCTAATTTAGGAGCTTAAGTTGGAAAAGTCAATCGGATGTTGACTTATGTGTAGAAGGTCTCGGATGTGAATTCTGATGGTTCGGATAGCTTCGTCAGGTGATTTTGGACTTAGGAGCGTGCTCAGAATGTAATTTGGAGGTCCGCAGTAGATTTAGGCTTGAATTGGCAAAATTGAAAATTTGGCATTTTCTGGTCGGCACTGGAAATCTTGATATCGAGGTCGGAATGGAATTCCGGAAATTGAAGTAGGTCCGTTGTGTCATTTCTAACGTGTGTGCAAAATTCCAGGTCATTCGGATGAGGTTTGATAGGTTTGGAAGTTTGGAAATCCTTAGGCTTGAATCTGAGGGTGATTTGGTGTTTCGATGTCGTATTGGGTGTTCCGAGGGTTGGAATAAGTTTGAATAGTGGTATATGACTTTTTGGTATTTTTCGTTGGGGTCTTGAGGGCCCCGAGATGAATTCGGATGGTTAACGGAAAGATTGGAACTTGGTTTGAGCAGCTGAAGTTGCTGCTTCTGTCATTTCCGCACCTGCGGATTGGGACCGCAAGTGCGAGGTTGCAGAGGAGAGAGGGAGGCCACAGATACGGAGGATTGGAAGTTGAGGCAAATACGTAGGTGCGCATAAAGGAACGCACCTGCGAGACCGCAGATGCGGGTGTTGACCGCTGAAGCGGTATTGTCACACCTCCTTTTTCCTATACCCGAGGGTGTAAAGGAGTTTTTCCACTTAAAGGACAATCGGAACGGTATTTATTATTAAGATTTAAGAGTCGCCACTTGGGAGATTAATGGTGTCCCAAGTCACCGATTGAATCCTGAACCGAGGAAATTATGACTCTGTTTAACAGTCCGCGATCTAGAAATCCGAGTAAGGAATTCTGTTAACCCGGGAGAAGGTGTTAGGCATTCCCGGGTTCCGTGGTTCTAGCACGGTCGCTCAACTGTCATATTTGGCTTATTTGTTTGATTTTAGTACATGTTTTAATCTATGTGCTTTTAACTTTGAACCGCTTTTATTATTATTATTTTAATAGAATTGCAACATCGTGAAAACACGTCTCGAACCGCGTCACATAAATGCACCCGCAATTTTTGACACATTTCGACTTCGTTGGGATTTGGATTTGGGTCACATAAATGTGCACCCGTATTTAGGAAGGTAAAATTATTTAAATGTCGGGCCTAAAGCAACTAGTGTATTATTAACTTTGCGGGAGACCGTGAAATTCGCTAAATGGCCCGTCCCGGGGTCTAAAAATTTTTAAAAGATGTAATTAAAGAGGGCCACGCGATTTGTGATTTTATTTGGCGCGGCGCACCTCATTTATTTTGAGGTCAACCTAACAGAGCTATGACTTTCTATTGAGCAATGTCTTCAAACGGCCTATGTAGTTTGTTACTGGCCTAATGTAAACCAAGTGATACTTCTGCACCAAATTCAGGCCATTGGGCTCCGAGATAAGCCCAAAAAAAACAAAAAGAGCAATTACAATCTCGGTCTACACAAAAGACTGGTCGATCATAGGCTTGGGCCCAGGCCCAAATGAATCAAGGAAATCAGAACTGACCTGGGCCACGCGTTAGAGGCGTCGAGGCCCAAACTACTTGAAAATAGGCTGTTGAGCCTTGAGCTTTAAACCAAACAAAACCTCAATTCAATTAAAATAAATACCCACTGAAATTGCGTCAAGTTGTTGTAAGTGTGTTCAATAATTTTGTAATAAAGGAAAGTGAGGTACACCTACTCAAATCAAGGGGATACTGATTGTTTTTTATTCCAGTTTCATGCTCAAATTATGTTTAGATGTATTACTACAATATTCAGAAGGCAATGATTAAACTAAAGTAATTACTAACTAAATTGAAATATCAAATTCAAACAAAGAAACCTAACCAATTAAACGCTATCACTTCCGATTTCCGCACCAGGAACTCTAAAATTGAGCTGAAACTTCATATGTTACATATAGGCTAACGTTTCCTGTGCATTAGTATTTGAGTCTAAGAACCAGTTTTAATTTCTTATCACTTTGACAATGGAAACTAACTGATGTTATGTTCACTAGCACAAATCAACAACTACTACATGAATGCATTCACCAGCTACTAATAAACAGTCCAATATCAAATACAGTCTATATAGTCCCACTACATTCCATTAATACAATTGAAATATTGTTCAAACAACAGTTAAGCTAAACTTCTAAGCTGAAACAATAGAAGCAAAGGTCCAGGTGCAAACAGATGTTCCTCATCATTTAACTTCAAAACAAGTTCCTACATGTGGATACAATCTTCAGCATCACTTGAGCATAAGAGTATACCTGGAGTTAAAGCAAAATGAGGGGAGACAGAGTCAGTAGCAGCTGATCAACAATCAGCGAAGTTAATCAACAGCAACAGGGACAATTTGAATCAGAACAGCCTCAAAAAAAAGCCCAGAAGTGAAGAGAGAAGAAGCAGCACCAACGAAAATGCTCAAAATAAACTTGATAGAACCCAGCAAACTTGAATTTAATCCCAGGCCTACTTCCCCCAGCAAATACCCAAAACAGCTTGCCAATACCCAAAATAACTTGAAAATACACCCAGGAACACTCTGAAACTTCAGCAGCTAAAATACTCGAAGTACTCAATTCATTTTTATCCTTTACTAAACTAGAAACTTGAATTAACAACTAGAACTCGAAACTGATCCAACAATTGTCAATAGAACAATATTTTTTTGGGATTTTTCTGTTATATTTTGGTTTTTTTTTTGAAGAAACTAAGATCTAACCAACTTCAGAACTTCAGATTTGGTTTTGGAGTCTCGAATTCAAATTTCTGATTTGGAAACCTATAGAAACTTTTGGGGGGGAATTTTTAGAGCTCCAAAACTTGTTATTCAAGGCAATATACACTGCCTTTTATAGGCAGAGTTTGAGGAACATTTCAGATTTTCAGTTGCCTTTGAGTCCCTCTTTATTTACTCATTTAGTCCTTTGTTTTCTGACTTGTGTCACAAGTTAATACACTAAAAGCTACTGAAATTCAATTTCAACACCTTCTAGGTGCTTCTAGTAAGTTCTATTTCAACCTACAGCATTCTAACCCATTACTAAATGCCCAAAATACCCCTGAATACCCCTGAAATTACTAACCCTATACCAAACTAGATATCGCCCTCTTTTACTCTAGTTAAAGTCAACTATAGCTAATCAAAGGGTTGAATTTATTCAGCTGTATCCAATCACCCTAAACTAAATCTAACACTTACTTGAAAACAATCAATGAACTAGGAACAATTACTTAATCACAATCATGCATTAACAGGACTTAAATCGATTACTTAGACTAATTAGAATAGCTACTGAACAAACTAACTTCTGCACATTTACTGAACAAATACGGATTCAAAACACAAAATCAAACCATTAAAAAAGCTAATTAACCCCAATCTTAAAGAATTCAAACGAACAAATTATTATTATTATCAGAAGAAGAGCAGACATACCAAAATTGAATCAAAACTAACAGAAAATCCAATTGAACTATCAATTAATTGCTTGAACTAATTGAACTGACATTTAAACGTTTACACTAACAGAAGTAAAACAGAAGAAAAGAAAAAATCAGATCATGATTAAACTAAACTAAAAACGAAACAGCACAGAAACTAAAGTCATATTAACTATCACCAAGAACACAATTGAATTAAACACTCATGAAAACAAACAAATAATAAAATCGAGAATAAAGCTCACTAATTTAGACCAGCTTGAACGCCTACATGGACTAAAGTTCTTCAAACCCTAGATTCAAGATTTGTGGGCTTGCACTTGGATTCGATAGATTCCAACTTGAACTTCAGAACGAGGAGGTCTAGGAAGGCTTGGTGTATGATTTTGGGACCTTTTGGAAGACTTAGGGTTTTGAGTCAGATTTTCAAATCAACATTCGAGCCGTTCGGTTGTGGTTCGAGGAAAACTAAAGCTAGATATGGAATGAGGAGGAGGTGAGGAGCCTAGGGTGTGGATTTGGGATCATTCGGAGCAGGTAAGATTTTGACCGGATTTTCGATCCGATATTTGAGTCGACTGGTGATGATTCAAGGTAAATTGAGGGTAGATTTGGGGAGAGGAGAGTGAGGAGATATCAGGGTGTTCGTTTGGGGCCGGTTTGCGGTGGCGCCGCCAGCCCAAGGCGGTGGGAGAAAGGGGCGGCGGTCTCTAGGGTTACAGAAGAGGGGGGTGAGTGAGGGAGACGATAGAGGGGGGGTCGGTTCCGACCGATTTATATCATTGACCCATCAGTTCCCAGCCGTTAGATTAGCTGACCTCGACGGCCCAGATTGAAAGACGACAAAACGGTGTCGTTTGGTTAAAGAATGGTACTGGACCGGGTAATGGGAGATTGGGCTTGGGCGAACGGGTTCCGGTGGGAATTGCTTGGGCTGGGGAATTAGATTAGAATTTGGCCCAAAAATCTAGTTATTTCCTATTCCCTTCTCAATTTCAAATTAATCCCTCTTTTTCTTTTCTTTTGTATTTATTTTTTATTCATTATTTTATTTTCTGATTTTATTAAATGCTAAATTAAAACTCAAAAACCAAATTGACACTAAAATATATTTTCATTTCCAAATACCCTAATTTTAAACACAAATTAAGACAAATTAAAAATTAAAATGCAAAAAGACCATTTTTGTTATTTTTTTTATTTTTTTCTTAACTACTGATTAATCCTAAAATATAAAATTAAATCCTAAACAAATGCCAAGTGTATTTTTATATTTTTCATATGAATTAAAATACACAAATAAAATGCAAACAATTAACAGAAAATAACGCAAAATTCACAAAATTGCAAAATAATGAAAGAAAACTCATGTTGTTTGAATTTTGGGAATAATTCATATAGGGCAAAAATCACGTGCTCACAGCTGCCCCTCTTTGCTCGGAAACATGAAGAGTTTTCGTACAAAGATAAGTGAGCGCAAAACGAGCGATTTTTGCCCGTTCGAATACCCCGTGTGAAGCATTTTTGAAAGCCGTCTGACCGAACCCTGCTTCAAAGGTTGCCTACATATCCTTGGCTCAAAAGGAATTAGGTCAGTGTAGTTCGGGAAGGTTTGGTAGCTGGGGCTACCAGGAGCTGTGATTTCACTACTGTTGCTGCTGCTACTGCTCGCTGACCTCCTTATTACACCGTGTCAAACTAAAAAGAAGCTAGCCTAAGCTATGATCTATGAATTACAAAAAGGTCCTAACTATGTCTTCAAACTTGCTCTTGTACTGCCTTGAACTTGTATTCTTCCGATGGAATTCTTGCGTTGTTGCCTTGCATTGCGATCAGAGATGTTTTGTAATCCCTCCGAGTGATGCTTGACTGCTGAAATTTGAAATACATGCCTCTGTTCTCCAGGCGGGCTCCTGATTGCTGACACTTGAAATGTATTCCCTCGTTCTCCAGGTGGGCTCCTGATTGCTGAACTTGAACAGTATTCCCTTGTTCTCCAGGTGGGCTCCTGATTTCAACAAAATAGACAAACAATGAAAATTTTCTGCCCCAGTTTGGTGGCTGGGCTCATCAAATATTAAAAACTTGAAAGCTAAAATTTAAATTGTACTTCCCTTGTTCTCCAGGTGGGCGCCTGACTTCTGATCTTGAAATGTATTCCCTTATTCTCCAGGTGGGCGCCTGACTGCTGAGCTTGAAAAGTATTCCCTTGTTCTCCAGGTGGGCGCCTGACTGCTGAGCTTGAAAAGTATTCCCTTGTTTTCCATGTGGGATCCTGTAACCAAAACAAAACAAACGAAATTTTCTGCCCCAGTTTGCACTAGGAAGATTTGTGAGTTGTTAGCAATATTATAAACCACTTATACTACTGATGCAATGATGAGAGTAAACTAAAGACTAGATTAGGATGTGCGTCTTCTACGAGTAAAACCAAGTAACTTTGACTAGCAAATGCGTTTGCTAAAATAAAACCTGAATGAACCAAATTAGGAAGTGCGTCTCCTAAGGGTGAATTTAAATGACCAAGGCTAGGAAATGCGTCTCCTAGGGGTGAAAACTTTAGTGACTATAATTAGGAAGTACGTCTCCTATGAATGAACTCAATATTTAGGAAGTGTGTCTCCTAAAGGTGTAACTTCAATAAACCAGACTAGGAAGTGCGTCTCCTAGGCCGAACTTAAATGACTCAAACTAGGAAGTGCGTCTCCTAGGGGTAAATTTAAATGACCAAGACTAGGAAGTGCGTCTCCTAGGGGTGAAAACTTCAGTGACTAAAACTAGGAAGTGCATCTCCTATGGACTCTTAATTCCTGAAAGACCCAGACTAGGAAGTGCGTCTCCTAGGGGTAAACTCTTAATTTAGGAAGTGCGTCTCCTAAACAGTATAACCTGAAAAACCTAGACTAGGAAGTGCGTCTCCTAGAGGTGAAACTTCAATGACTCAAACTAGGAAGTGCGTCTCCTATGAATGAACTATCAATTTAGGAAGTGCGTCTCCTATAGGTGAAAATCAACTTCACTCAAACTAGGAAGTGCGTCTCCTATGAATGAACTATCAACTTAGGAAGTGTGTCTCCTATGGGTGAAAATCAACTTAGGAAGTGCGTCTCCTACAGGTATATTCTGAAAGACCCAGACTAAGAAGTTCGTATCCTAGGGGTGATATCTCAATTTAGGAAGTGCGTCTCCTACAGGTATATTCTGAAAGATCCAGACTAAGAAGTGCATCTCCTAGGGGTGATATCTCAATTTAGGAAGTGTGTCTCCTACAGGTATATTCTGAAAGACCCAGACTAAGAAGTGCGTCTCCTAGGGGTGAATTTAAATAACCAAGACTAGGAAGTGCGTCTCCTATGAATGAACTTTCAATTTTGGACGTGCGTCTCCTAAAAGAATAACTTGAAAGACCTTGATTAGGAAGTGCGTCTCCTAGTGGTAAAATCTCAATTTAGGAAGTGCGTCTCCTATCACAAAATATGACTTGAAAAACTTAGACTAGGAAGTGCATCTCCTAGGGGTAATGTGTGACCTTCTCAATAGCTTTTGCGTAAGCAGAATTTGGGCATTACACTTGAAAATTTCAAGCTTCCAAGCTTTGATATGAACATAGCTTCCGTCCCTGTTTTAGACAAAGAAAACTTGTGAGTTTAAACATGGTGGTTGGTTTGTGGCCTTGGCTTTGCGGCGATTGGTCCTTCACTTGCCATGATAACTTTGATTTCACTTTGAAAGACGTTGCTTGCTTATTGACTAACCAATTTCTCTGTCACCCTTATCGCAGAAAATACCTCTTTTCCGTTCAGACCCAATACCCTCTATCTGTTGCATTGCTCATGAACTGACATTTACCAAACCTTTGCATTTCACATGAATCCCAAAGCACGTCAATTGCCACCCACTCAGTGCGTATGTTTTTCTTTCTTGACTTAAACCACTGGCCTTGGCCTTGAGGTCTAATGCTCCTTCACTTGCCATGATAACTTTGCTTTCCGCTTGGAAGACCTTGCTTGTCACTGGTTAACCAACTTTTGTCAATCTTGCCACAGAAAATGCCTTTGATCCATTCACCTAACACCCTCCATCTGTTGCATTGTTCATGAATTGATATGTACCAAGCCTTTGTATTTTGCACGAATCCCAAAGCATGTTGATTGTTACCAACTCAGTGCGCTTGTTGTTCTTTCTTGACTTATGACACTTTGATGTACTAGCCAGATCCCGTTTTGTGCAATTGGAAAGCTGGTGGCAAATTTTGAAATCATTTCTCACTTGTTATGACCGAATTGACTCGGGAAGAGGAAGTAAACAAGACAAAAGGAACAAAGTAGAGGACAATGGAAAGAGATGATTCCTAACAAGAAAACTACAAAGTAGAAACCTATCGGATGTGGATACTAACTCTAATGACCATGACATGCACCTACGGCCTGTTCTGTTAGGCAAATCTGATGTTCAGCTCCTATTATACCCCCAAACAGTAAAACTGGGCTTCGCTGCTCTGTCGTCTTTCACAATCTTCGTTTGGTGATTTCCCATC